>NC_142063.1:11251631-11459131 GCF_059756535.1 Pantherophis guttatus
ATCCTTCCACTTCAGTCACCATCACAGGAGACCTGACTCGGGAGAATCACCTTTTTTTTTAAAAAAAGTTTTGTTTTCCAGAGCGTGACAAATTAAGGCGGGAGGCATATTTACACACAACCACACAGGGCCCATAATTTACACAATGCCAATCTTCTACCACTGTTGGGAGGTGTTGCTCCGAAGCTTTCGATCTGTCCAAGGGCTTCAAGAATTTTCCCTTCTTTTTTCAACATTCGGATGTTGTGGAGCTGCATGAAACTTCGCTTAAATTCTTCAAATCAATTTCCTGGGGAGGCCGAAGAGGAGAACTTCGGGCCCATCCAGAATGGACATCCAACACAAAAGGCGACACAGTTCTAGGCTGCAAAAACAGAGGGAGAGAATCAAGATCACACGAAGTGTTAATACCACTTTATAATGCCTTGAAGATAAGGCCACACTTGGAATATTGCATCCAGTTTCGGTCTCCACGATGTAAAAAAGATGCGGAGACTCTGGAAAGAGTGCAGAGAAGAGCAACAAAGAGGATTAGGGGACTGGAGGCTAAAACATATGAAGAGCGGCTGCAGGAATTAAGTATGTCTAGTTTAATGAAGAGAAGGACTAGGGGAGACATGATAGCAGAGTCTTCCAATATCTCAGGTGTTGCCACAAAGAAGAGGGAGTCAAGCTATTCTCCAAAGCACCTGAAGGCAGGACAAGAAGCAATGGATGGAAACTAATCAAGGAGAGAAGCAACCTGGAACTGAGGAGAAATTTCCTGACAACGAGAACAATTAACCAGTGGAACAGCCTGCCTCCAGAAGCTGTAGATGTTCTATCACTTGAGATTTTTAAAAAGAGACTGAACAGCCCTTTGTCTGAAATGGAATAGCGTCTCCTGCTTGAGCAGCGGGTCAGACCGAAGGTTGGACTCCAAAGTCCCTTCCAACTCTTCTCATTCTCTTACCACAGAATGTGGTGAGCTCTCCTTGGTGCTGAAATGTAAGACACACATCTGGATTCTGTCCCGAGCAGAAGGTAAAATGAGATGCCTTCTGAATGCTCTTCTAATCCCCAAAATGAATCTAGAAAATTATTATTCTGCCACCAGCTGGCTTTCATGCCAAAGGCGGGACTAGAACTCACCACCACCTGGTGATTGGGCCAAAGTCACCCAGCTGGCTTTTGTGTCTAAGGCAGAACTAGAACTCATCGTCTCCTGGTGATTGGCTCAATGTCCCTCTTGTGGCTTTCATGTCTAAGGCAGGACTAGAACTCACAGTCTCCTGGTGACTGGCCCAAAGTCACCCAGCCAGCTTTCATGTCTAAGGCGGGACTAGAACTCACCGTCTCCTGGTGATTGGCCCAAAGTCACCCAGCCGGCTTTTGTGTCTAAGGCGGGACTAGAACTCACTGCCTTCTGGTGATTGGCCCAAAGTCACCAAGCTGGTTTTCATGTCTAAGGCGGGACTAGAACTCACCGTCTCCTGGTGATTGGCCCAAAGTCACCCAGCCGGCTTTTGTGTCTAAGGCGGGACTAGAACTCACTGCCTTCTGGTGATTGGCCCAAAGTCACCAAGCTGGTTTTCATGTCTAAGGCGGGACTAGAACTCACCGTCTCCTGGTGATTGGCCCAAAGTCACCCAGCCGGCTTTTGTGTCTAAGGCGGGACTAGAACTCACTGCCTTCTGGTGATTGGCCCAAAGTCACCAAGCTGGTTTTCATGCCTAAGGCGGGACTAGAACTCACAATCTCCTGGTGATTGGCCCAAAGTCACCCAGCCGGCTTTTGTGTCTAAGGCGGGACTAGAACTCACTGCCTTCTGGTGATTGGCCCAAAGTCACCAAGCTGGTTTTCATGCCTAAGGCGGGACTAGAACTCACAATCTCCTGGTGATTGGCCCAAAGTCACCCAGCCAGCTTTTGTGTCTTAGACGGGACTAAAACTCACCGTCTGCTGCTGATTGGCCCAAAGTCACCCAGCTGACTTTCGTGTCTAAGGCAGAATTAGAAGTCACCCGCTGCTGGCTTTAAAGACACGCCTGGTGCCAATTGTCTTTCCATTTCTAGTTTTTTTGACAAAAAAAAAAATCCTTCAAAGTCTTTCCATCCTAATGTTTACATTTGCGCTGTAAAGGGTTCTTTTCATCCGTGTTATTTTTGTATGCTTTCTTTCCTGCTGTGCAGTGTCTGTCCTAAAGTGATTGGTTTAATTGATTCTTTTTGACATTTCTCACTTGGTGGGATGCGTAGTTGTGTGTGTTTGTTGTTTTGCCTTTAAACTTTATATATCTCATTTGTTTCATTTACATTTGTCACGGAGAGAAATTGTGTGTACAGAATGGAAGTTTTAGCAATATTTTAGTCTCTCTCTTTCTCTCTCTCTCTCCCCCACTCTCCCTCCCCCCTCTCTCCCTTTCCCTCTGTCCCTCTCTCTCTCCCTCCATCCCTCCCTCTCTCCTCCCTCTCTCCCTCCCTCTCTCCCTTCCTCTCCCTCTCTCTTCCCCCTCCCTCCCTCCCCCTCCCCTCCTCCTCCCTCCCCTCCCCCTCCTTCTCCCCCTCCTTCTCCCTCCCCCTCTCCCTCCCTCCCTCCGCCTCCCCCTCCCCCTCCCTCTCCTTCTCCCTCCGTCTCTCTCTTCCTCCCTCCCTCTTGCTCTCTCCTTCCATCTCCCCCTCTCTGTTGTGGTCCGCCAGCAGTCTGTGGACCAGGAAGCGGAGTCAGACAGTGAGGAGGCTGGGGAGGACAATGGGCCAGTCCTGGAGGCTGGGGAAGGCCCGGACAAGGGCTCTGCATCGGAGGCAGAGATGAGGCCAGGGCCATCTGGGAGCGATGCATGGACTCTGGAGCCCTTAGAGTCAGACAGCAGAGAGGCAGAGGAACAGAAGGAGCCTGTTCCTAGTGCACGCATGCGAAGAGCTGCCAGAAGGCAGGAGCAGCTGAAGCAAAAGGGACAACTCGGGAGTAAGGCCAGGAGATGATTGGCCCCTCCCATAAGGCTTAAAAGAGCAGCAACGAGCCGTTGGGTTCTTTGTAGAAAAGCAACGTTGATTCCAGTGCTTCTTGTCTGCATCTCTTGAACTTTGTGGGATTTTTGCCAAGAAAAGCCTTTGGCAGGTTGCCAAAGACATCAAAGGTTGGTGATAAGGCCGACGGACTAGTTATGAAGAATTTGTTTTGGACGAAGATGAGAAGGAATTAATTCTCAGCTGTTTTAATAAAATAAGTTTGTTCAGGACTGAATTGTGTTTGGGCCTCGGTCACAACACTGTCCCTCTCTCTCTTCCTCCCTCCCTCCCTCTCTCCCCTACTCTGGAGAAGCCTGTCTATTAAAAGGTGACATATAAATCCCCCAAACTAACAAGGAGAATAAAACATTGTGCTTAATTTAGATTTCCACATTAGAATTCTACCTTGTATAGATCAAACACAGAGGGAGCCTATCTACTATTTCTCTGTGCCCCACCATTGCAATAAATAAATAATTTTAGCAAACACTCCAGGGAGTTAAAACTTGGAAGGGTTAATGTCTAATAAAAGCTTCATACCCCAGCCTGCTTTAAAAAAACAAAAACAAAGCAACTTCCAGCCTTTTCAAGTTTCCCCATTAGAGCCTCTGGAAGGGAGATTCTGATTTTTTGACAGGTGCCTTAAGTCAGTCCAAATCAAATTGGATTGTCTAGGATTCTGGCATCTCAAAAGTGTAATAAATTGTGTCTTCCTCTCTTGAATTAGATCAGGATTTATTCATCCAGGCAGTGTTCCTCATGCTTGACCATTTGAAGACACGTGGACTTCAATTCCCAGAATTCCCCAGCCAACATAGCTGGCTGTTGAATTCTGGGAGTTGAAGTCCATATACCTTAAAATGGCCAACATTGAGGAACATTGCTGGCTGTTGATTCTGGGAGTTGAAGTCCATATTCCCATAAATGGCCAACATTGAGGAACATTGCTGGCTGTTGAATTCTGGGAGCGGAAGTACAGACACCTTAAAATGGCCAACTTTGAGGAACATTGTTGGCTGTTGAATTCTGGGAGTTGAAATCCAGACACCTTAAAATGGCCAACATTGAGGAACATTGCTGACTGGGGAATTCTGGGAGTTGAAGTCCACACATCCCTAAGTGGCCGAGGTTGGGAAAACATTGCTGACTGGGGAATTCTGGGAGTTGAAGTCCACACATCCCTAAGTGGCCGAGGTTGGGAAAACATTGCTGACTGGGGAATTCTGGGAGTTGAAGTCCACATGTCTTAAAATGGCGAAGATTGAGGAACAGCACAGTAAGAGATGCAATAATGTTTTCCGGCTTCCTCGGAACTCTCCATGGTCCTGAAGCTGCTTGCTGATTATTATTTATTTCCTCACTCAATTCGCCTATCTTGCAATTATAGCTTTGCAAGGCTCACAAAGTTAAAAGCCCCATCACCTTTACCACCCAAAAACGACATACAAAACACACACAAAATAATAACAAGGTTAAGAATCATTAAAAAAAATAAGATGTCTGAGTCCAATCCTATTTACTAGCAATAGAGGCTTTACACCACCACCATAAATTCCCAGGTCAGATGGCAAAACTATTTTTCTTTTTACCTCTTTGCTACCAGAAGAGTTTTCCTTGTCTGTTTTTGACACTTTTGTATGCAAAAACATGACAAAACCAACCTATAACTTCATTAAACACGCACCTATACAGTCAAGTCCTTGACTTATGACCACAATTGAGCCCAACAGTTCTGTTGCTAAGCAAGAGAGTTGTTGAGTCATTTTTTGCCCTATTTTATGACCTTTCTGGCCATGCTTGTTAAGTGAACCACTGCAGTTGTTACGCTAGAAACCCGGTTCCAAGAACCATCTAGGATGGATGCTTCAGGATGGTGTGGAAACCCAAAATCCCAGGGCTTTGTGGCAAGTGGGATTGTGCCCAAGAGGCATGTCCTTCCCCCAGGAGCTTTTGTGGCTGAGTAGGCTAAGGCTGCGGTGGTGATTTAGGCAGATGCTGGGAGTCTAATCCTCCTTTGAAGAGGATCAGAATAGAGCTGGGCAGTATCTTGGAGGTATCGAATGGAATGGAAAGGAACGGAACGGAACGGAACAGAACAGAATGTATTATTTATTATTTATTTTTAATTTTAATTTAATCTAATTTCCAATTTATATACCGCCCTTCTCCCTGAGGACTCAGGGCGGTGTACAGCCAAGATAAAAAAACATAGAATACAAATATTAAAACATTTAAAAATATATATAAATTTTGGCCCGAAAGTTAAGAATCACAGATTAATTAAAAGAATTTAAAAATTTTAAAAATTTCTTCTTAAGCCAACCCGGCTTGTTGAAAAAGATAGGTTTTCAGGGAACGACGGAAGGCATTGAGGTCCTGGATTCTTCTTATCTCCGGGGGCAACTGATTCCAGAGGGTGGGAGCCCCCACAGAGAAGGCCCTCCTTTTATTTTATTTTATTTCTATACCGCCCTTCTCCCGAAGGACTCAGGGTGGTGTACAGCCTGATTAAAAGCACAAAGACAGACAAAATTAAAAAATAATTAAAATTATTAAATGATAGGCTCAATTTAAAACCCCAAATTTAAAATCCCATTTTTAAAAAGCCAATTAAAATCTTTACCTTGATAGCCCAGCCTGGAGGAACAACAAGGTTTTGAGAATGTAGAAGAGAGAATAGAATAGAATAGAATAGAATAGAATAGAATAGAATAGAATAGAATAGAATAGAATAGAATAGAATAGAATAGAATAGAATAGAATAACAGAGATGGAAGGGACCTTGGAGGTCTTCTAGTCCGACCCCCTGCTCAGGCAGGAAGCTCTATACCATTTCAGGCAAATGGTTGTCCAATCTCTTCTTAAAATCCTCCAGTGATGAAACCCCTACAACTTCAAGAGGCAAGCTGTTCCACTGGTTAATTGTCCCCACTGTTAGGAAGTTTCTCTTTAATTCCAGGTTGCTTCTCTCCTTGATTAGTTTCCATCCATCGTTCCTTGTCTGGCCTTCTGGTGCTTTGCAAAATAAGTTGACCCCCTCTTCTTTATGGCAGCCCCCCAAATACTGGAACACTGCTCTCATGTCCCCCCCCCCCCCAGTCCTTCTTTTCTCTAGCCTGGCCAAAGCCAATTCCTGCAACCGTTCTTCATGTGTTTTTGTCTCCAGGCCTTTAATCATCTTAGCTGCTCTTCTCTGCACTTTTTTTTTTTAAATTTGATTTATATGCCGCCCTTCTCCGGAGACTCAGGGCGGCTTACAATGCGTTAAGCAACAGCCTTCATACTTTTTGTATATTTATACAAAGTCAGCTTATTGCCCCCACAATCTGGGTCCTCATTTTACCTACCTTAGAAAGGATGGAAGGCTGAGTCAACCTTGAGCCTGGTGAGATTCGAATTTACAGTAATTGCAGACAGCTGGATGTTAATTACAATGCATTAGTCTGCTGAGCTATCCAGGCTCCTTTTTCCAAAGTCTCAACATCTTTTTTGTAATGTGGTGATATGAAGGTACTTTTGGCATGGAGGATGTTGGTGGCTTATTTTGGGGATGCAGGTAGAAAGCACGATGATGGCCTCGGTGTAATGCTCAGAGGTGGCGAAGATGAATTAACTGATGGTTTAGGCAAAAGGTTTCCCTTTGTAATAAGATTAGAATAAAGAATAACAGAGTTGGAAGGGACCTTGGAGGTCTTCTAGTCCAACCCCCTGCTTAGGCAGGAAACCCTACCCCATTTCAGACAAATGGTTATCCAACATCTTCTTAAAAACTTCCAGTGTTGGAGCATTCACAACTTCTGGAGGCAAGTTGTTCCACTGGTTAATTGTTCTAACTGTTAGGAAATTTCTCCTTAGTTCTAGGTTGCTTCTCTCCTTGATGAGTTTCCACCCATTGCTTCTTGTCCTGCCTTCAGGTGCTTTGGAGAATAGCTTGACTCCCTCTTCTTTGTGGCAACCCCTGAAATATTGGAAGACTGCTATCATGTCTCCCCTGGTCCTTCTTTTCATTAAAGTAGACATACCCAATTCCAGCAACCTTCCTTCCTTCCTTCCTTCCTTCCTTCCTTCCTTCCTTCCTTCCTTCCTTCCTTCCTTCCTTCCTCCCTCCCTCCCTCCCTCCCTCCCTCCCTCCCTCCCTCCCTCTTTCTTTCTTTCTTTCTTTCTTTCTTTCTTTCTTTCTTTCTTTCTTTCTTTCTTTCTTTCTTTCTTTCTTTCTTTCTTTCTAGCCTCCAGTCCCCTAATCATCTTTGTTGCTCCTCTCTGCCCTCTTTCTAAAGTCTCAACATCTTTTTTACATCCAAAACTGGATGCAGCGTTCCAGGTGTGGTCTTTATTTACAGATTCGTAATTTGACTCCATCTGTTTAATGACCTTCCTCGCCATGGTTGTTAAGTGAACCACTTACAGTTGTTAAGTTAGTAAAAGAGTTGTTGAGTGGCGTCTGGCTTCCCCATTGACTTTGCTTGTCAGAAGGTCGCAAAAGGGGATCACATGACTCCGGGACACTGTGACCATCATAAATACGAATCAGTTGCCAAGTGAATTTTGATCACGTGACCACGGGGATGCTGCAGCGGTCGTAAGTGTGAAAAACATCGATAAGGCACTTTTTTCAGTGCCGTTGTAACTTCGAACGGTCTCCCTTCATCCAGTGATCGTTTGAAAGGATCACAGCACTGAAAAGAAACTGATTTACAAGAAGTCCTTGCACTTATGACCGTTGCAGCATTCCCACAGTCATATGATCAGAGTTTGGGTGCTTAGCAACCGGTGTGCATTTAGAACAACTGCAGCATCCTGGGCTCACGTGATCCCCATTCGTGATCTTCCCATGAATCTCCCGACGAGCAAAGTCAATGAGGGAAGCCAGATTCACTCAATGACCGCATGATCCGCTGAACAATTGCAGCGATCCACTTAACAACGGTGGCAAAAAAAAGATACTAAAATTGGGCATGGCTCTGCGAATACCCCCCCCCCTTGCTTAGCAATGGGCATTATGCTCCCAAGTCTGGTCGTAAATCAAGGACCGCTTACCTGTCAGTTTGAGGCTGGTAAATGCCGTGGATTCAGCAATAGGTGCCAGGAGCTTCTGGACCGACGCTATTGGGTAAAAAGAAAAAGAAGAACCCACCCAAAAACATCTTTATCTTCATTGAACCAGATGGATACAATTAGGCTGATCAGAGTAAATGCAGATGTGATTATCTCTTCCAATTTGCATCCAATATCCCCCAATCCCAGGGACTGGGGTAAAGATGGGAAAGCGGACGGCCAGCCAAAGATTATTGCAGGAAACCCAGGGCACCGAGTTAATTAGATCATCATTGCTGATAAAATTGGACCACATCAGAGGGAGAGAGAGAGAAAGAGGGAGAGAGAGAGACAGAGAGAGGGGGGAGGGGTAGAGAGAGAGAGGGAGGGGAGAGGGGGAGAGAGAGAGAGAGAGAAAGAGAGGGCAAGACAGACAGACACACATACACAGAGACAGAAGGCGAGGGGGAGAGAGAGAGAAAGAAAGAGAGAGGGGGAGAGAAGGGGGCAAGAGGGAGGGGAGAGAGAGAGGGAGAGAGAGGGGGGGAGGGGTAGAGAGGGAGGGAGGAGAGAGGGGGAGGAGAGAGAAAGAGGGCAAGACAGACAGACACACATACACAGAGACAGAGGGCGAGGGGGAGAGAGAGAGAGAAAGAAAGAGAGAGGGGGAGAGAAGGAGGCAAGAGGGAGGGGAGAGAGAGAGGGGGAGAGAGAGAGACAGAGAGAGAGGGAGGGGAGAGGGGGAGGAGAGGGAAAGAGGGCAAGACAGACAGACACACACACACAGAGACAGAGGGCAAGGGGAAGAGAGAGAAAGAAAGAGAGAGGGGGAGAGAAGGGGGCAAGAGGGAGGGGAGATAGATAGAGGGAGAGAGAGGGGGGAGGTGGGAAAGAGAGAGAGAGAGGAAGAAGGAGAGGGAGAGGGGGAGAGAAAGAGAGAGGGAGATGGGGGAGAGGAAGAGAGAGAAACAGTGGGAGAGAGAGAGGGAGGGAGAGAAAAGGAGGGAGGGAGAGGGGAAGGGGGGGAGAGGGAAAGGAGGGGAGAGAGAGGGGGAGAGGGGGAGAGGGAAAGAGAGTGGGAGAGAGAGGGAGAGAGAGAAAGAAAGAGGGAGGGAAAGGGAGAGGGGGAGAGGAGGGGAGAGAGTGAGAGTGAGAGAGGGAGGGAGAATGAGAGGGGGAGGGAGGGAGGGAGGAGGCGAAAAGGAAGGCTTGATCTGTAAAATTATCAGCTTCGAGAAAGCTGAATGGGGAAGGGGAAACCGCAGCTATGATGTCATTCATGAAAACTACAGGAGAAGCTCGCGCGCACACACACAAATACCACACACACAAGACGGAGCTGTAATGTTGTAATGCTGAGGGCCGTGTGCCAAAATACAATCTGCAAAGAGGAAGGGTGTGGGAGAGCAAAGCGGTGTGGAATAAGGATCTCTTCCGCCAGGAGATCTCTCCATTTAATTTGAATTTGATTTAATTGGTTTAAAGTAAACGTAAGGTGATTTGTGGTAGGAGTTTTAATTGTTCCTGTGTTAATAAGGCAGATTGTGGGAGATAACAGAGTCACAGAGCAACAGAATATGGGTAATCCTCCACTTACGGCCACAATTGAGCCCCGAATGTATGCTGCTCAGTGAGAAATTTCTTCTGTTTTGGCCCATTTTATGGCTTTCCTTGCCACATTTGTAAAGGGAATCACCGCCGTTGTTAAATCAGTTACACGGTTGTTAAATGAATCCGGCTTCTCCATGGATTTGGCTGGTCAGAAAGTACACAAAAGAACGACTCCGGGACCGTCATAAATACGAACCTGTTGTCAACCCTCCGAATGTATATCATGTGACCACGGGGATGCTGCAATGGTCATAAGTGTGAAAAAGAGTCATAAGTCTCCTTTTTCAGTGGTAGCTTTGAATGGTCACTAAATGAACTGTGGAGGATTACTTGTAACAGAGTTGGAAGGAATAGAATAGAAATAACAGAGTTGGAAGGGACCTTGGAGGTCTTCTACTCCAACCCCCTGCTTAGGCAGGAAACTCTACACCACTTCAGACAAATGGTTATCCAACCTCTTCTTAAAAACTTCCAGTGTTGGAGCATTCATAACTTCTGGAGGCAAGTAGTTCCACTGGTTAATTGCCCTCACTGTTAGGAAGTTTTTCCTTAATTCCAGGTTGCTTCTCTATAGAATAGAATAGAATAGAATGGAATGGAATGGAGTGGAGTGGAGTGGAGTGGAGTGGAGTAGAGTAGAGTAGAGTAGAGTAGAGTAGAGTAGAGTGGAGTGGAGTGGAGTGGAGTGGAGTAGAGTAGAGTAGAGTAGAGTAGAGTAGAGTAGAGTAGAGTAGAGTAGAGTAGAGTAGAATAGAATAGAGTACAGTAGCGTAGCGTAGCGTAGCGTAGCGTAGCGTAGAATAGAATAGAATAGAATAGAATAGAATAGAATAGAGTACAGTAGCGTAGTGTAGTGTAGCGTAGCGTAGAATAGAATAGAATAGAATAGAATAGAATAGAATAGAATAGAATAGAATAGAATAGAATTCTTTATTGGCCAAGTGTGATTGGACACACAAGGTGCATACGCTTTCGGTGTACATAAAAGAAAAGATACATTCATCAAGAATCATAAGGTACAACACTTAATGATAGTCATAGGGAAACAGTCAGTATAAATCTTAAGGATACCAGCAACAAGGTTACAGTCATACAATCATAAGTGGGAGGAGATGGGTGGCGGGAACAATGAGAAGATTAATAGTAATGCAGACTAGCATAATTTGACAGCGTTGAGGGAATTATTTGTTTAGCAGAGTGATGGCGTTCGGGAAAAAACTCTTCTTGTGTCTCATTGTTCTGATGTGCATTGCTCTATAGCGTCGTTTTGAGGGTAGGAGTTGAAACAGTTTATGTCCAGGATGCCAGGGGTCTGTAAATATTTTCACAGCCCTCTTTTTGACTCGTGCAGTATACAAGTCCTCAATGGAAGGCAGGTTGGTAGCCATTGTTTTTTCTGCAGTTCTAATTATCCTCTGAAGTCTGTGTCTGTCTTGTTGGATTGCAGAAGCAAACCAGACGATTATAGAGGTGCAGGTGACAGACTCAATAATAGAGTAGAGTAGAGTAGAGTAGAGTAGAGTAGAGTAGAGTAGAGTAGAGTAGAGTAGAGTAGCGTAGCGTAGCGTAGAATAGAATTAGGATAGGATAGGATAGGATAGGATAGGATAGGATAGGATAAGATAGATAGGATAGGATAGGATAGGATAGGATAGGATAGAATAGAATAGAATAGAATAGAATAGAATAGAATAGAATAGAATAGAATAGAATTGTACATAAAGGAAAAGATACGTTCATCAAGAATCATAAGGTACAACACCTAATGATAGCCATAGGGTACAATTTAGCAATCAGGAAACAATAACAATATAAATCGTAAGGATACAAGCAACAAAATTACAAAACATTTTTTTAAAAAATCAAATTTGTCACGCCACCTGCTTCGGAAGTGGGGGGAGATGCAGCCATTTTAGGAAGGGTTGAGCAAACGGGGTTTTGCTGGAAATACTCATGGCGGTGACGATTTTGTAAAAATTACAAAAGCAGGCCCATTAAAAAAAAAAAAAGAACCAAAAAACTAGGCAACTCCAGGGAAAATGGTGGAAAACAGGCAGTGATGACTTTACAACAGGAGGAATTCACAAACCACACTGTAGGAAGCCCGCTAGCAATATCTAACTAATTAAAGCCATTAAAATTAAGCAAGGCACAGCATAAAAAGCCGGGAAACAGGGCCTTTTCCATTCCCTTGGTGGGGGAGCCAATTTTTTTCCTGAAATTCTCCAGGGGAAAAAAATACAGTCTCTGAGAAATGTTCAAGGGCAGAATTCACCCTTGGCGTAAAGGTCCCTTAAGCACTCGTTCCCTCCAGAGGGGTTTTCAGCAGCGTGAATGGAAGGCTGAGAAATGCAAAATGCAAACACATTTAAAAAAAAAAAAATCTGCTGCCCCAAACACTTAGAACATAGAATAAGAGTGTTGAAGGGACCTCAGAGGTCTTCTAGTCCAACCCCTTGCCCAAACAAGAGACCCATTCTGGACAAATGGTTGTCCAATCTCTTTTTTACACATCTCCAGGGATGGGAGCACCCTCAACTTTTGAAGGTGAATCATTCCATGGATAACTTCGTCTTTATTGTTGGGAAATTTTTTCCTTACTTCTAGATTGGGTCTCTCTTTGATATGTTTCAGTGGGATTCAACTAATTCAGCAAACTGGTTATCTGCCCTACTGAGTGGCTGGGTGGGCCCGGCCATGGGAGGCATGGCCAGGGCGTGTTACAGGCAGCACTTGGCCTCCTGCACCCCACTGGAAGCAAAAACAGGCTGTGGGGGGGGGGCACCCCTCCCACACCCCGTTTTGGGCCTAGTAGGCCTCCCTGCAGCCTCCTGGGAGCAAAAACAGGCTGTGGGAGGGCACCCCTCCCACACCCCGTTTTGGGCCTAGTAGGCCTCCCTGCAGCCTCCTGGGAACGAAAACAGGCTGTGGGGGGGGCATCCCTCTCACACCCCGTTTCGGGCCTAGTATGCCTCCCTGCAGCCTCCTGGGAGCGAAAACAGGCTGTGGAAGGGCACCCCTCCCACACCCCGTTTTGGGCCTAGTAGGCCTCCCTGCAGCCTCCTGGGAGCGAAAACAGGCTGTGGGAGGGCACCCCTCCCACACCCCGTTTTGGGCCTAGTAGGCCTCCCTGCAGCCTCCTGGGAGTGAAAACAGGCTGCTGGGGGAGGGCGCATTGCATCGCCCCCTCCCCCCCCGTTTTGGGCCTAGTAGGTCTCCCTGCACTCAGAGGTGGGTTTCAGCAGGTTCTGACCAGTTCTGGAGAACCAGTAGCGGAAATTTTGAGTAGTTCGGAGAACCGGTAGTAAAAATTCTGACTGGCTCCGCCCCCCATCTATTCTCTGCCTCCTGAGTCCCAGCTGATCGGGAGGAAATGGGGATTTTGCAGTATCCTTCCCCTGGAGTGGGGTGGGAATGGAGATTTTACAGTATCCTTCCCCAGCCACGCCTACCAAGCCACGCCCACCAAGCCATGCCACACCCACCAAGCCACAGAACCGGTAGTAAAAAAATTTGAAACCTACCACTGCCTGCATGTACCTGGGAGCCAGAACGGGGCGCGTGGGGACTTCTAGGAGGGGCGGGGCAGGGTGGGGTGGGGCCAGCCAGTTGTCGGAACAATCAGTTCACCAAACCAGATGTCAAATTAACATCTGGTTCAACCGAACCGGGGCGAACCAGCTTAATCTAGGTTGCTCACAGTTGCCCAGTTGAAACTATGATGAACTCTGTCCATGTGTTGTGCAATTAAGGAGTTTTCATCATGTCTATGGAGATTCTCATTCATCAATATGTGCAATACAATGCAGTGAGGCATGTGCTGATCTGTTCATTGGAGAAACAAAACAACCGCTTCACAAACGCATGGCACAACATAGGAGAACAAACCCATCAGGATATGATTCATCAGTCCGTCTGCATTTGAAAGACAAAGGCCACTCTTTGGAAGATAACAAAGTCTACATTTTGGATAGAGAGGATGGCTGGTTTGAAAGAGGGATCAAAGAAGCCATCTGCGTTAAAATTGAACAGCCCTCTCTCAACAGAGAGGGAGGGATACCACATCACCTGTTTACAACATGGCCCTGTCAGCAGTTTCAAGAAGGTATCAGGGTTCCAAGGAACACCCCCAATGAAATAAAGCTCTGAGGCCTGAGGTTCCTCAAAGTTCCAATTTATTAGAGATGTCATGTTGGCACATCTGGGAAAACCCGAATCTGAAAGCTTCCAGGTTTTCTCCACCCAGCTAACAGTTCACAGCCCTGCTCCACACCCACAAGAGGGCTATCCGATATCTCAGGGACTGCCACAAAGAAGAGGGAGTCAAGCTATTCTTCAAAGCACCTGAAGGCAGGACAAGAAGCAACGGGTGGAAACTAATCAAAGAGAGAAGCAACTTAGAACTAAGGAGAAGTTTCCTGATATTAGAACAACTGATCAGTGGAACAACTTACCTCCAGAAGTTGTGAATGCTCCAACACTGGAGATTTTTAAGAAGATGTTGGATAACCATTTGTCTGAAGTGGTGTAGGGTTTCCTGCCTAAGCAGGGGGTTGGACTAGAAGACCTCCAAGGTCCCTGTTATTCTATTCTATTCTATTCTATTCTATTCTATTCTATTCTATTCTATTCTATTCTATTCTATTCTATTCTATTCTACCCTACCCCATCCCATCCCATCCCATCCCATCCCATCCTATCCTATTCTTATTCCATTGCATATTCTATTCTATTCTATTCTATTCTATTCTATTCTATTCTATTCTATTCTATTCTATTCTATTCTATTCTATTCTATTCTATTCTACCCTATCCCATCCCATCCCATCCCATCCCATCCCATCCCATCCCATCCTATCCTATTCTTATTCCATTGCATATTCTATTCTATTCTATTCTATTCTATTCTATTCTATTCTATTCTATTCTATTCTATTCTATTCTATTCTATTCTATTCTACCCTATCCCATCCCATCCCATCCCATCCCATCCTATCCTATTCTTATTCCATTGCATATTCTATTCTATTCTATTCTATTCTATTCTATTCTATTCTATTCTATTCTATTCTATTCTATTCTATTCTATTCTATTCTATTCCATTCCATTCCATTCCATTCCATTCCAAAAGCAAAGTGCGGTTGTCTTTGGAAAAAGCACTGTTTTTGGGAGTTTTCATCCTGTCTTCTGACTGCTAGTTGGTCTTCCGCATCCTTCCTCGGATCTTTGACATCCTTCCTTGGATTGCAAGATGTTTTTTTTTTCTTTTTTGGCTCTTGGCTTCCTAGAAATGAGACCCCCTTGGCCTGTCTGGAAGGAGAAGGCCTCAAATTAAACCTTGCAAATAGATCCTCCGTCACAAACTGATTTGCAGCCCCCGTGCTCGGCTCTCCCTCTCTGAACGGTGAAGTTAATCATGAGGAGGTGTTTTTCCCCCCTCTCTTTTTTCTTTTTGTGGTGACCTTTCATCCAAGCAGGAAGAGGGGACACGAAAGGAAGGAAAAAAGGAAAGGAAAAGAAACCCAAAAGCTGGAGGAATTTGTCAGGCGGAACTTTAATCATGAGTCCAGCGACCAAGTAACTGCCAATAACTTAAGAGGGGTTGACCTCAGGCACAGAACGGTAAAAAAAAAAAAAATCATTTTGGGACAGGATGTAAAGGACACAGATGGACTTTTCCTTTAAGAATTGGAAGAAACGGGGCAGAGCTGAAAGGGGTTTTGCTTTGCGGTTTTCTCCCGAAGGGTCTTTTTTTGAATTTGGCAGCCCAATTTGGAAGCAAGCAGAAACCCCTCAGGGTAGGTTTGGCAAGGGTGTGCAAAGGATGGTCAAATTTTCCTCCTTAAAAAAATAAAAATAAATAAGAGAGCAGTCTTGATATTGCAGGCCACCGTATAAAAACAGAAAGCCAACCCCACGTCCTTCTAGAACAGATGATGTTACCGAATTGGGTCATGAAATGTCTGCAAGGAAACAACCAAGCTCAGAGAGCACCAAGGACCCCACAGTCATTGCCCTCCTCCTCCTCCTCCTCCTCCTCCTCCTCCTCCTCCTCCTCCTCCTCCTCCCCCCCACAAACCCCACATCCTTCTAGCATTGATGATGTTACCTAGTTGGGTCATGAAATGTCTCCAAGGAATCAACCGAGCTCAGAGAGCATCAAGGACCCCTCCTCCTCCTCTTTCTCCTTTACTACTACTACTACTACTACTACTTCCTCCTCCTCCTCTTCTTCCTCCTCCTTTTCCTCCACTCTGCAAACCTCACTCCCTTCTAGCCCTGATGATGTTATATAGTTGGGTCATGAAACGTCTCCACGGAATCAACCAAGCTCAGAGAGCATCAAGGACCCCTCCTCCTCCTCTTTCTCCTCCACTACTACTACTACTACTACTACTACTACATTCTCCTCCTCCTCCTCCTTTTCCTCCACTCTGCAAACCTCACTCCCTTCTAGCCCTGATGATATTACATAGTTGGGTCATGAAACGTCTCCACGGAATCAACCAAGCTCAGAGAGCATCAAGGACCCCTCATCCTCCTCTTTCTCCTCCACTACTACTACTACTACTTCTACTACTTCCTCCTCCCCCTCCTCCTCCTCCTCTTCTTCCTCCTCCTTTTCCTCCACTCTGCAAACCTCACTCCCTTCTAGCACTGATGATGTTACCTCTCTGGGTCATAAAACATCTGCTAGGAAACAAGGAGGCTCAGAGGACACCAAGAACCCCACAAGTCCCCCACGTGACCCAGAGGCACTGCAACCGTCATAAATCTGAGTCGGTTGCCAAACTCCTGAATTTGGATCACGTGACCACGAGGGCTGCTGCAACAGTCATACGTGTGAGAAACAGTTGTAAGTCACTTTTTTCAGTGAATTCAATGAAATTTCGAACGGTCACTAAATAAATGGTTGTAAGTCAAGGACTGCCTGTGTTTATTGAGTATGTAAAGTTAAAAGTTGAGACTGCAACATTATTAGCTTCATTTTCCAGCGTTGAAAAGACTCCGAATTTAATGCTTCCCCCTCTTCATCCTACCCTCCTCTCTTTCCCCTTCCCCCTTTCCTATTTTCCCACTATTTTCCGTTTCATTTGCGTTTTATCCTCTAATAAGTTCAATAAAATGATTATTATGTAGGCAATAGCATAAAAAAGAGGAAGAGCGCCTGGAGATTTAACGAAATGTTTCTTATCTGATGAGCAAAAGACGGAGAGATTTTGGATCTCAGATATCAAATTATCGTATTATTTTTGAAAGCTTCCAGCAAGGTGTATTTGAAGTGATCTATCACGCGTACACGCAGGGCTCCTGATATCTGAAAATCTGCATCGTGAACTAATTGAAAAAAAATCACATTTTTTTAAAAAGAAAAATCATCCATGTAAGCAGCTTTTTCTTATTAGCTGTTTGTTAACAATCTGGGGACAAATAGATGGAATTAACTGAGTTAAATTGTTCCTAGCTGTTTTATGTACGCGAGAGAGGTGCCATTAGTTTAATCCAAGATGAGTTTCAGATTTAAAGGGGGTGTAAGAAGTTAGCACCCACCCCTTTCCTAGAGGAATGAAATATTTTGGGAAATATTAAAAAGGCAGAATATTATGTTTCCCTGGATGAGAAATGGAGAAGCATGTTTTAAAGATGAAGCAGCTCCCATCTTCCTGCCCCCCACCCTTTGTCAATGGGCCAGAGGCAGAAACTCAATCTTTGTCAATGGACCATCATCTGCAACACAATAGGACCCATCTAGCAACAGAAACTAACACAATAGGACCCATCTAGCAACAGAAACTCACCACATGGCACCTGGGAAGATTACATCAGCCAGCAAGGCTAGCTAAGATCCCCAACCCCTGGGAGTCTGACAACCAATCAGGATACTCTTTCTAGGCCCCAGGAAGTTCAAAGCCAGAGAGGGCATAAAATCCGGGGACTCGCTGCGTCTCGCCCCTTTTCTGTTCAGGAACTCAAACCATGTGATCCTGTCTACCATTAAACCATCTTTCCAAGCAGTCTCCATGTTTCCAGGGCCTTTTTCCCCACAGGGGAAAGTACAAAATTGTTGGAAAGCGAACCCTCTTAACAACCTTGGCAACTTTAGGACTTTTGGACTTTGAACCCAGAAATCCCCAGCCAATGGTAATAGACGTCCTAGGTACAACACCAAAAAAAAAAAAAAAAAAAACCACACAAAAAACCCAGGAGCATCACCATTGGCATTGACACATTCAAGTCAGTCAATTGCAAATGGCAGCTTGGCTTGGATCCCAGCTTACATCCTGTAACATCATCAAACGTCCACATCTGCCTATCTCGGGTCCCTGGGAAAGACTCGAAAAGCTGGATAAAAATGCCAAATCCAGTCTAAACATCTGTGACCGCGCAACCAACCGTAATAAAATAATAATACAATTTTTAATGACAACGTCAAGGTTCCGGCTGATGAACCCAACTGATCTGAGCACTCCGAGACAATCAGCTTTCTCAAAGAACTGGTTTATTGAGGGCATCATTTTGGCACGCATGAAAGCAAAACCGACTCTTAACATTTCCCACGGTTTGAGTATAATCAAAATTACAAATGTTTCCCCTCCCTCCCTCCCTCTGTTGTCCAATTAGGTGCCGTGGCAACTCCCTCCACTCTCCAGCTGGCACCTGTTGGGATGACCTTGGTTCCCACGGGATGATCTGTTGGTTTTGCCCGGTCTGACATTCCAAGCGTCTTCTCCAGGAGGGGGTTCGCAGGGGTTCGGGAGAACCTCTAACTAAGATTCTGTGCAGTTCGGAGAACCCCAAATCCCACTCCTGGCTGGACCCGCCCACCCCACTCTGTTCCTCCCAGGAGTCCCCATGCAGACCATTTTGGATGCAGGTAAGTGCAGGGCCTGTATGGACGCTCGGGGAGAGTGAAAAATGGGCCTCCAGAGGGCCTCTGGAACCTGGGGAGGCCATTTTCATCTTCCCAGAGGCTCGACGAAAGCCTCTGGAGCCCGGGGAGGGCAAAAATGCCCCACTGCCGTGGTGCAGGAGGCCAACTAGGCCACACCCACCATGGCCACACCCACCCAGCAACCGGACAGAGAACCACTTGCTAAAATTTTTGAAGCTCATCCTTGCTCTTACCCCTCCTCACTCTGTGCAGCAAGCTGAGAAATGGGAAGATAGCTGCGACAAGCCAGATCCGTTTCGAAGTTGACAGATAAAATATAGGTGGCTGAAAACGCCAATGCCAGTCTAAGCATCGGGTGTCAGGTTCAAAGCGTGATTTCACTTTTGTAGCCATTGCCGCTTTTTGGCTTGCCACAGGCTCAGGGGCAGTGCCAGTTCCAGGCAGCAAACAAGAAACCATCCCGTGGGAACCAAGGTCATCTAACCTGGTGTTTGGCAAACACCTGGACAATTTCCCATAACAATATTTAGACACCTGATTGGACAGTGTGACCTGCACTGATGTGGGGGAGAGGGAGATTCAATTCTTTAATTATGTGAAAACTGTGGTGTACTCAGTAAAGCTTTGCATTAAGAGATGGGATCGTCTCATCAGTGCTTGTTCGGTTGGGTTCGTCACTCGGAACCTTGTCATTTCACTTGAAACCCACTGTAACAACAATGTGCTCCATTATTTTGAATTAATGTCAGCTTGTTACCTTACATTTGCTTATTATGCTTCGCTACCCTGGGGTGACCGTCTGTCAGGAACTCTCAGGAGGGAGAGAGGATGGGAGGGAGAATGTTTGGGGGGAAATGAAAGTAACCTCTGAATCTTCCTGAGACACTGCTTCAAGGTCATCCGTCTGGGAAAAAACAAGCAGCTGCATACCAACCTACGATTGTGTTCTGCCCCAGCTACGGACCCCAAAGACACAGCACACACAAAGTCTGTACAAAACTTAAATTTACTAAAATAACTCAATCTTTTCCAAACAAAGGCTGTTAATAAACTTTCTTAACAGCCTACAAGAAACCAAAGATAAAGTAATCACAATCTTACTAAGGTTGGCAGAAAGCCCAGAAGCAATTTGCAGAGAATCCAGACGCGAAGGAGAATGAACTAAAGTTGTTCCCTACAAATTGCTTCAGTCGGCGTTCCTCCTTTAAATAGGCTAAGGGAGTGGCCAATTAGCCGTCAGCCTTACTCTCAAGGAGACCTCCTCCTGAGGAGCCACTCCTGCCTTTTGGCAGCTCCTCCTCTTCATCCTCTTCACTTAAAGGAGCTTCTGGAGGTTCTGAAGGCCCTGGCTGAATCCCTGCCTCTGGCACCACATTTTCTCCAGCCTCCTCATTGTCTGACTCAAGTGCCAGCTGCACAGGCTGCTGGCGCAGTACCACACCAGCCTCCTCACTGTCAGAATCAGCTACAATCTGCACAGGCCACTGACGGACCACAACAGATTGAAGGGAAAACATCTGATTGGTCATGGGGGTGTCGGGGGTGTGTGTCAGTGATGGGAGGCAATTAAGAGAAGGAAAAGTTGAATTTAGGGATGTTGGCAGGCGATGCTCAGTTCTGGCTATGCATTACTGCAATAAACTTGACTTCTAATAAAACTACCCCTTTCTCAACAAATGGAACCAAAGATTGTTTCTATTTAGAGGTTTAAGCACTGGCAGATCGGACACATTTTTCCTTTTTTATTTTATTTATTAAACTAGTTTCCCGCCCATCTTGACACGAGGCGACTCTTACGCTCGGTTATCCCACAATTAAAATCTTTTCTTCCTAAGCCCTTTCAAAACCTTTTGGAAAAATGTCCTAATTTTTTCAAAAGGCAACTGGACTTTCGTTGTTTTTCCTTGAAGATGTTTCTCTTCTCATCCAGGAATCTTCTTCAGTTCAGAGACACTGCAACCGTCATAAATACGAGTCAGTTGCCAAGCGTCTATATTTTGCTCATGTGACCATGGGGATGCTCAATGGTCGTAAGTGTGGAAACATTTTTTCCAGTGCTGTTGTAACTTTGAACGGTCGCTAAATGAACTGCGTCTCAGGAATCAAAAAAATAAAATAAAAAAAAATGAGCCCATCCTTAGAACGTTTTAGTTACTGCTGGGTTTGATAATATAAATCGTTGGAAATGTTTTAGTCAGAAAGACTGAATGGGCTCTGTGGCCTCTGCCAACATTTTGATGAATGTCTGCCAGAATGTAAAAGCTGGTTTCAAGGATTGGGAATCAATGCAGCTCCCTTTGCTTTACCGGCATTTTCTGAACAGAGTTGTTCCTTTGCTAAATTCATTTATTCGTTTGCTAAATTTCCATCCTGCCTTTCTTCCTGCAAAAGGCAGCGTGCCATATCATTTCTTCCTCCACAGTAACAAACTTGTGAGGTAGGTTAGGCTAAAATTAGCCCAGAAATCACCAAGGAGCTTCTGTGACTCAGGGAGGATTAGAATCCAGGTCTCCTCGTTCCTAGTCCAGTCCCTTCCCCACTCCACCTGATTGGCTCTTGACTGAGAGGGAAGGACTGTCTTAGAGTTAGCCAATGAGCTTTTGGGATGGAGGCAGGACTAGAACTCGGGTCTGCCCCCTCCAAGTACAGCCTGATTTCCACTACACCTGATTGGCTGTTGGGCTGAATGGGAAGGACTGGCCCAATCAGCCAATGAGCTTCTGTGACGGGGGGGGGGGAACTAGACCCGGGGTCTCCCCACTCCTAGTCCAGCCCCTTCTCCACTGCAATTGATTGGCTCTTAGGCTGAGAGGGTGGGACTGGCCCAAAGTCAGCCAATGAACTTCTGGGACTGGGAAGGGCCTAAAGCTCAGATTTCCCCCACTCTTAGTGCATCCCCTTCCTTACTATATCTGATTGGCTGAGAGGTTGAGTGGGAGGGACCAGTTCAAAGTCAGCCAGTGAGCTTCTGAGAGCCAGAACTCGGGTCTGCCCCCTCCAAGTACGCCAAACCTCACTACACCTGATTGGTTGTTGGGCTGAGTGGGAGGGACTGGCCCAATCAGCCAATGAGCATCTGTGACTGGGTGGGTGGGGACTAGAAACGGGGTCTCCCCACTCGTAGTCCAACCCTTCCTCCACTGCAACTGATTGGCTCTTAGGCTGAGAGGGTGGGACTGGCCCAAAGTCAGCCAATGAACTTCTGGGACTGGGAAGGACCTAAAGCTCAGATTTCCCCCCACTCTTAGTGCATCCCCTTCCTCACTATATCTGATTGGCTGAGAGGTTGAGTGGGAGGGACCGGCCCATCGTCAGCCAGTGAGCTTCTGACATTGAAGGGGGATTAGAACCCAGGTTTCTTCATTCATAATCCAAGCCCCTCTTCACTGTGTCTGATTGGCTCTTGGGCTGAGTGGGAGGGACTGCTTCAAAGTCAGCCAATCAGCTTCTGGAACTGAGGATGGGTTAGAACTCAGGTTTCCTCATTCTTAGTTCAGCCTCTTTCCCTTTGATTGGTCAGAGGGAGGGACTGCCCCTAAAATCATCCAATGAGCTTTGGTGGCTGAGTGTGAGATTCGAACTCAGGTCTCACACTTTTCTGAACACAGTCTTAACGACTTCTTTCCTTCGATTCCAATCCGGAAACTCTACGTCGATCGCATGTTCTTTCATCCGCTTGAATGAGAGCCAGTTTAAAAATAAAAATTAAATGTAAATACATCAATAAAAATAAACCAGATAATTTCGGCATGGCTCTTATTCCAATCCGTGCCCGAAGATGCCAGAATTAGACTTAAGAGGATAAAGGATGACTTGATCTTAGAACCTCTTACAAGGCTTTTTCCCTCCCCTACGGCTATTCTGATTTTGATTTTAATCTATTTGTTTTTAAAAAGCAGCGGGCTGCGATGATTATCTCCTCTTTTTAAAAATAAAAAAATAAAAATAAAATTGCCCCAAACCAGATTTGCATTTAAAACTCCACATGCTCCATTGAACAATTGGATCTGGTTTCCGAGTTCCATACTGGGTTTGGAGATGTGTCCAATCCAATCTACAACTGGGGGAGCAGATTAGGATAAATAAAATCCTTTTCTCTAATTTCTCCCGTGTTGTTGTTGTTTTTTTTTTAATATCTCATGCTGGCAAAGAAGCGTCTGTTTTTCTGCCGCACGTCCATACAGCTGGTCCTCGACTTACGACCACAAGGGAGCCCAAAATGTTGCTAAACGAGACAGTGGATAAGTGAGTTTTGCCCCATTTTACGACTTTTCTCGCCGCAGTTGTTAAGCGAATCACTGCAGTTGTTAAAGTTAGCAACATGGCTGTTGAGTGAATCTGGCTTCCTCATTAACAACTTTGGGACTAAGTTTTTCCATTTGCCATTGCCTCTCGCCCAGGGCTGGCTGGCAGTGACCAGATCATCCAGGACAAATTTTAGCAGAGAGTGCAGGCTAAGAGTTGAGACTGCCTCAATGGGGCATAATTATTATTATTATTTTTTTTAAAGTCTTTTAAATGGTATTTTTTTTAGTGAGATGGCTCTGTGGTCTTGAACTGCATTAGTTGGGCTGATTGTTTAATTTTGCTCATGGCAATTGGTAAGGATTGCAATAATTTCGAACGGGCTTAGATGATTCTGTAAACTGCCAAGAAAAACCCATTTTAGGCGCTGTATTAAAATAAAGGAATTAATCAATAAATAGAAACCGAAGAAGCAATCTTCCTGGATGGTTTTCTGTGGAGGCTCCCGCTAAGTTACAACCAGGATTTTTTTGCCACTCATCTTCAACTTTAGGAGGTGTGTGTGTGTGTGTGTGTGTGTGTGTGAGAGAGAGAGAGAGAGAGAGAGACAGAGACAGAGAGAGAGAGACAGAGGATGAGGAGAAGAGAGAGAGAAAGAGAGAGGTGAGGGAGAGAGAAAGAGAGAGGAGAGGGGGAAAGAGGGGGAGGTGGGAGAGAGAGAGAAAGAGAGGGAGAGGGGGAGAGAGGGGAGTGAGAGGGAGAGAGGGGGCGAGAGGGGGTGGGAGGGGGAAAGAGAGAAAGAGAGAGGGAGGGGGGAGAAAGAGGGAGAGAGAGAGAAAGAGAGGGAGAGGGGGAGAGGGGGGAGAGAGAGGGAGAGAGAAAGAGAGAGGTGAGAGGGGGAGGGAGGGGGAAAGAGAAAGAGAGAGGGAGGGGGGAGAGAGAGAGAGAGAAAGAAAGAGGGAGAAAGAGGGAGAGAGAGAGAGAAAGAGAGGAAGAGGGGAGGGGGAGGGGGAGAGAGAGAAGGAGAGAGGGGAGAAGGGGAGGGAGGGGGAAAGAGAGAAAGAGAGAGGAAGGGGGGAGAAAGAGGGAGAGAGAGAGAAAGAAAGAGGGAGGGGGGAGAAAGGGAGAGAGAGAGAGAGGGAGAGGGGGAGGGGGAGGGGGAGAGAGAGAAGGAGAGAGAGAAAGAGAGGGAGAGGGGGAGAGGGGGGAGAGAGAGGGAGAGAGAAAGAGAGAGGGAGGGGGGAGAGAGGGGGAAAGAGAAAGAGAGAGAGAGGGGGGAGAGAGGGGGAGAGAAAATTGGGGCAGGGAAGAGAAAGAGAAAGAAAGAAAATGTTGGACATGACCCACAAGTGAAGTCCTACCCCTTAACAATGATCAAACTAAAGATTTGATCATTGATGAACATAGAATAGAATAATAACAGATTTGGAAGGGACCTTAGAGGTCTTCTAGTCCAACCGCCTGCTCAGGCGGGAAACCCTATACCAGTGATGGCTAACGTTTTCTAGACCAAGTGCCCAAAGCCGGCACATGCGCCTGAACCCGCCAAATGCAATGCGCGCACGCCCCCCTACACATGCCCCACCCCCCTGCGCATGTGCCCCACTCCTGCATGTGTCCCGGCCCCCTAATATGCGCACGCAGGCCCCCCCACATGCCCTGCCCCCCCGTGCATGCGTGGCAGAGACCCGAAGACCAGCTGGCTGCCAGGAGGCGTGCGCGCATGTGCAGCAGAGCTGAACTGGGGTGACGGCTCATGTGCCATCAAAGAGGGTGCTGCGTGCCATCACGGCCCTATCCCATTTCAGACAAATGGTTGTCCAATCTCTTCTTAAAAACCTCCACTGTTGGAGCACCCACAACTTCTAGTGGCAAGTCATTCCGCTGATTAATGGTTCTCACTGTCAGGAAATTTCTTTTTAATTCCAGGTTGCTTCTCTCCTTGATTAGTTTCCATCCGTTGCTTCTTGTCCCTGCTTTCTGGTGCTTTGGAGAATAGCTTGACTCCCTCTTCTTTGTGGCAGCCCCTGAGATATTGGTGTTCTGTCCCCGTCTCACACACGCACACAAACAGACAGCCGGGGGTTAAATAAACTGGCAGACAACCAATTCTTTCGATAAGAGGATTGGCCAGTAGCTGCTTGCCAAGAACTTTACTCATAAACAAGATACACACAGTTCAAGAATTGTCAAGTCCAGTCCGTCATCAAATCCAAGGCAGATAATGTTGTTTCCAAAGATGCAATGTGACTCGATAGTAGTTAGTTTTGTCCATCACAGAGTCTGAATGGCCACCTCACCCCCTTATATCCCCTGTGGGGTGTGGTCCAGTGACTCAGCTTAATCTCTGGCACGCCTCCTTTTCTGTTGCGTGTGCCTGTCTCTCCGACGCTGGTGTGGATCCAGCCAAGACTTATCTCCTTCACTGTCTGACTGTGAGGAAATATCTGGCTCCTGGCCAATCTCTTCTCCTACGGGAGACACCTGAGGCATTGCCAGAGAGGAGGGTCCTTGAGAGGGAGGCCTGGCCAACTCCTCTCCTTCAGGTTTGGAGCCTTCTCCCTCCGATAAGTCAGCCTCGGGGGTCGGAGCCACAACAATTGGAAGTCTGCTATCATGTCACCCCTGATATTTCTTTTCTATGCGGCATGCATGTTATCCTTGATTCTATATTCAGCCAAAACTAAATTACATTGAATGTTGCTTTGGCAAAGTGGTGAAGGTGCCAAGCTGGAAACAGGAAACTGTGAGTTCTATTCCTGCCATAGGCACAAAGGCTGGCCTGGTGACTTTGAGCCAATCATAAGGTGATTTCATTTGTTTGTATCCCACCTTCATTATTTTTACAAATAACTCAAGGCAGTGAATGTATCCAACACAATTTTCTCCTCCTTCCCCCCCCCCCACAGCAACAACCCGGTGAGGTGGGCCAGGGCTGAAAGAGAAATGACTGGCCGAAAATCACCCAGCTGGCTTTCACAGCTAAAATGGGACCTGAACTCACGGTCCCCTGCTTTCTAGCTTGGCACCTTAACCACTAGACCAAACTGCCTATGCTTGTATGTATCTAGCCAAAGTGGCTACATGATGAGTTCTAGTTCTGCCTCAGGATGAAAGCCGGCTGGGTGACTTTGGATGAATTATCAGGAGACGGTGAGTTCTAGTTCTGCCTTAGCTATGAAAGATATCTGGCCAGGAGACGGTGAGTTCTAGTTCTGCCTTAGCTATGAAAGATATCTGGGTGGTATTGGGCCAATCACCAGGAGATGATGAGTTCTAGTTCTGCCTTAGCTATGAAAGATATCTGGTCAGGAGACAGTGAGTTCTAGTTCTGTCTTAGCTGTGAAAGATATCTGTGACAGATATTTGGGCCAATCACCAGGAGATGGTGAGTTCTAGTTCTGCCTTAGCTATAAAAGATATCTGGCCAGGAGACAGTGAGTTCTAGTTCTGCCTTAGCTGTGAAAGATATCTGGCCAGGAGACGGTGAGTTCTAGTTCTGTCTTAGCTGTGAAAGATATCTGTGAAAGATATTTGGGCCAATCACCAGGAGATGGTGAGTTCTAGTTCTGCCTTAGCTATAAAAGATATCTGGTCAGGAGACAGTGAGTTCTAGTTCTGCCTTAGCTGTGAAAGATATCTGGGTGATATTGGATCAATCACCAGGAGACGGTGAGTTCTAGTTCTGCCTTAGCTATGAAAGATATATGGGTGGTATTGCGCCAATCACCAGGAGATGGTGAGTTCTAGTTCTGCCTTAGCTATGAAAGATATGTGGGTGGTATTGGGCCAATCACCAGGAGACGGTGAGTTCTAGTTCTGCCTTAGCTATGAAAGATATGTGGGTGGTATTGGGCCAATCACCAGGAGATGGTGAGTTCTAGTTCTGCCTTAGCTATGAAAGATATGTGGGTGGTATTGGGCCAATCACCAGGAAATGGTGAGTTCTAGTTCTGCCTTAGCTATGAAAGATATCTGGCCAGGAGACGGTGAGTTCTAGTTCTGCCTTAGCTGTGAAAGATATCTGGGTGGTATTGGGCCAATCACCAGGAGATGATGAGTGGGTCTCACTTTAAGCATGAAAGTTGTCTGGGTAACTTTGGCCAATCACCAAGAGATGTGAATTTCTAGTCCCTATTTCTCAGTCTGTAGGAAAGAGGCAACTTCTGAAAAACCTTGACAAGAAAACTGCCAAGCAGTCTCCAAGAATGGGACCCAGAAGAAAAGAAAGATTTATATCTTTCAAGATAGAGATGTTCTGATTTTGTTTCTAAGGGCCTTCCTGAGATGGAGCAAGTGGGGGGGAGGACTTTGCGAATCACCAGGAGAGTGAATTCTAGTCCCACCTTAGGCACAAAACCAGTTGGGTGACCTTGAACTATCTTTCTTTCAGTCGCTTCGCTAACCATGGAAAAGCTGATGCCACAATCTCCAGAAGCTTTATGTATTTGTCCACAATTATACCTGGTTTGTTAAATTTACTCTTTAAACAGTAGTGGGATTCAGCCGGTTCTGTCCAGTTCGGGCGAATTGGTAGCGGCGACTGCAGTAGGCCCCGCCCACTTGCCCAGATGTAATGCCTTCCGATTTCGCCACATTTTGGATGCTGCACGCATGCGCATAAGATGTTTGGCAAATACCAGATTGGCAAAGATGTTTCCAAATACCTCCCCGCTATGTTGGAAATGTAAACACCAAAAAGGAACTTATTATCACATGTGGTGGTCTTATCATAAGCCCAAACAATTTTGGCAAATAATTAAAACACAAATAGAAGAAATTATAAATCAACAAATAGAAATGAGGCCAGAAACTTTCCTATTGGGAATAATTACTGGGTCATATGAAAAAGAAATAAGATAGTTAATAATTCACATTATTATAGCAGCACGAATAGTTTTCGCCCAAAACTGGAAAAACAATGACATACTATCAAAAGACAATGTGATTATGGAGTGTGCGGAAATGGATAAGTTCACGAAGAAGATACAAGGAAAAGATGAAACAAAATATTACTTAGTCTGGGAGAAATGGTATAAATCAGGGGTCACCAACCTTTTGGACCTCAGGGACCACTAAATTCGTAATATTAAATCCCACTAATATGATCTGCCTAATGATTGCCTGGGTGGGTGTGGCTAGGTGGTCATGTGACTGGGTGGGCGTGGCCAACTCGATGTCACTCACGTCGAGGGGTGCCTTGCCAGCCTCTACTCACCCCTCCCCTCCCAGCCACTCCATGCCTGCCCGTCCGGGCTCCTTAGGACCCTAACAGGAAGCAGTTGTTGGAGCTAAGCAGCCACCATGAGAAAGAGTTGGCAAAACAGCTCAGTTCAAATGGGGTCTGACCCAGAAGGAGGCTCAGCAGAAGCACCTCACTGAGGACTAGGAGCATAGGCTTTCCAAGCAGAGGGAAGACCTGCGGGAGTGCAAGGCCAGGTGCCGACACCTGGAGGCTCAGCGGGCTGAGATGGTCAGCCAGTTCCAGGCCATGATGCGGTCCCACTGGAACGAGGCCCTCCGGCTCTTCGCCACCAGCGGCCCTTCCCTCCAGCCTTCGCCCAAAGCCCCACACCAGGAGGCCGAAGCAGACCCCGAGTCGGAATTTCTCCCCCCCTCCGACCCACACAAAAAGACCTCGAAGGGGGAGACTCTCTGCAGCAACACAAACGTTCATTGCACATATCCGTCCCAGGGGCTGTAGTTTGAGGACTCCTGATTTAGTGCAATATTAAAAATGCAAATAATTTTTCTGCGGACCACCAAAATTTTTGCGTGGCCCATCAGTAGTCCACGGACCATCAGTTGGTGACCGCTGGTATAAATGGTTGGAGGGAAAAAAAAGGGGGGGGAAGAGGGACAAAGGAAAACGAAATAATGGTTAAATTAGGTGGAGAAATATAGAAACAAATGTGAAGATATAACAATTGTGGAAAGGAAATTAGGTACCTGTTTAGGTCACATGTAAATAAAATAATTAGAATAATAGAATATACTATAAAGGTATATATATATGAGATACTAGAAATATATGTATCAAAGATATATTAAAAGAAGAAAGAGAAAATGTATAGATATGCATTTTGTATAAGCATAAATAAATGTATAAATTACTGATGCGAAGATGTTGAAAAGAAGAAGAAGATGACTAAATGGTATCTGATGCTGCACATAATCACTGCAGGGAGACTGGCATTCGCACAAGAATGGAAGAATGAGGACTTACCAACCAACTCAAAAAGAATTTATAAAATCATGGAATGTGCGGAGTTTGACAGATTTGCAAAACTGATCAAGGGTAAAAGAGACTCAGATTTTTATAGTAGTTGGAACATGTGGTATGATTGGATCCAGAAACGATGGGAGAGAGATAAAGGATAATGTTGGATTATAATTATAGATCATGGTATAATTACGGTAATCAATAAGTATTGGAAATCTAAATTTGTATATAAGAATCTGAATTCCACCTGTGTCTTTAATGGTGTTATTTTATAAAAAATGAGGGAAACTGGAAACAGCAGTATAATTGTCTAGTTATTGTAGAGCGTGATTATTGCCGCGTCTCTGGAAAATTAGAAGGAAAGCTGTCAACTTGCAAAGCTTTCAAGTTGCCATGAGCAGGAGGGAGGGAGAACTGATAGAGCTGATTGATTTCCCTAACTGAAGTGCATTCCATACATTCTTCCTGACCGCAATCAGAAGGAGGGTGTTGGATTTCACAGCCAGCCAAAGTGGTTAATTGGAGAATGTGATTTACGACGTGGCCAGAGAGGAGGGGAGAGACAGGGTCATAGGGGAACGTAAATCTACGTGGGATTAGTTCTAACTGCATCCGAATATTGCCGAAATGGTGCTCCTAATAAATGACTGTATTTCTTTTGAAGTTCGGCTCATGGCTCATGAATTAATTAGGGCATCTTTCGGAAACTTCACAGACAGCCATTCCTAAAGAACAGTTTAATTGTTCTTTTTTGCTGGTTGCAAAGAGTTAGACTGGGGTGGGCAACTGTGGCCCTTTTACAACCTGCGGACTTCAACTCCCAGAATTCCTGAGACAGCTTGGTTGTAAAAGGGCCACAGTAGCCCACCCCTCTGTTAGACCCATTGCTTGTGATCCTAAAAGGAACTTTTTCAAGAGGCAACTGGATTTTCTTTTATTTGTCTTGCCCTCAATGACTCAGAACCTCCAGAGACATCGGTTGTAATATTCTCCCAACACCATGGTTTTAGACAAGATGTTCCTGGGTTAAGAACACCTCAACTTAAAGAGTGACTCAGAGTTAATTACAGCAAAATGTGAGTGAAGGACACAATGATGCAGGTTAAATAAACAGCCGTTCGAGTTCATTGCACAAGGCTGCCTATGCAGTATGATACAATACGGTGTTATACAACACCTTACATCTGGTTTAAATATTCTTAAATCTGGTTTAAGAACAGACCTTGGGAAGGGAGTTTGTTCTTAAACTGGGGGCTAGTTGTAATTCTGTGAACCCCACATCAATAGAATAGAACTAGAGTAGAGTAGAGTAGAGTAGAGTAGAGTAGAGTATAGAGTAGAGTAGAGTAGAGTGTAGAGTAGAGTAGAGTATAGAGTATAGAGTAGAGTAGAGTAGAGTGTAGAGTAGAGTAGAGCAGAGCAGAGTATAGAGTAGAGTAGAGTAGAGTAGAGTAGAGTGTAGAGTAGAGTAGAGTAGAGTGTAGAGTAGAGTAGAGTAGAGTAGAATAGAGTGTAGAGTAGAGTGTAGAGTAGAGTAGAGTAGAGTAGAGTAGAGTAGAGTAGAGTAGAGTATTTAAGGCCAGCGACCTTTGGCCTGGCCTACCTCATAAGGCTTGTTGGGTTTGGTAAGTGGATCTGAAAACAGTCCAATCCTGGACCAGTTTCCTTATGGACGCTGTGGGCCCTTCATCTCTGGAAGATTTTAAGAAGATGGGCTTTGGGCAACCTCCTCTTTGGGGTGTTTGAGTTGGTTTTTGTGCCATCACAAAGGGTGGGTTTCAAATTTTTTTACTACCGGTTCTGTGGGCGTGGCTTGGTGGGCGTGGCAGGGGAAGGATTCTGTAAAATCTCCATTCCCGCCACACTCCAGGGGAAGGATACTGCAAAATCCCCATTTCCTCCCGATCAGCTAGGACTTGGGAGGCAGAGAATAGATGGGGGCGGGGCCAGTCAGAATTTTTACTACCGGTTCTGTGGCTGTGGCTTGGTGGGCGTGGCAGGGGAAGGTTACTGCAAAATCCCCATTTCCTCCCGATCAGCTGGGACTCGGGAGGCAGAGAATAGATGGGGGTGGGGCCAGTCAGAATTTTTACTACCGGTTCTCCGAACTACTCCAAATTTCCGCTACTGGTTCTCCAGAACTGGTCAGAACCTGCTGAAACCCACCTCTGGTTGGATTATATCTAATCTGTGGTCTCCACTCCACTAATCTGCAGGTCTATTGTTACATTCAGGGAGTAGCATTCACTTACTTTCCCTCCCGGTTCGCAAATGTGAGTGCGCGTGTGCGCGCTTCATTTGCACTCACCACTTCCATGCATGCACACGGTTTTTCATGCATGCGTTTTGCTCGCACGCACACCTTCCGCACATGCGCCAGGCCTCAGAAACGTACCTAAATAGGACGGCCACGATTTCTACTACTGGTTCGTGCAAACCAGTCCAAACATCTGCACCCCGGACCACCCCAACGATGCCCTTGAAGTGATGTCCCGGTGCCTGGAGGCTGTGCGGATCTGGATGGGGAGAAACAGGCTCAGCTCAACCCATCCAAGACCGAGTGGCTGTGGTTTCCGATGTCCCGATATAGTCAGTTGATGCCATCACTGACTATTGGGGGCGAATTGCTGGCCCCCACGGAGAGGGTTCGCAACTTGGGGTTCCTCCTGGATTCACGGCTGTCTTTAGAAGAGCATTTGACGGCCGTGACCGGGAGGATTTTTCATCAGGTTCGCCTGATTCGCCAGTTGCGTCCCTTTCTGGATCGGGACTCCTTACGCACGGTCACTCATGCCCTTGTCACCTCCCGCCTGGACTATTGTAACGCTCTCTACATGGGGCTCCCCTTGAGGAGCACCCGGAGGCTCCAACTGGCGCAGAGTGCGGCCGCGCGGGTGGTTATGGGAGTGACATGGCGTTCCCATGTAACACCTCTCCTGCGCGAGCTGCACTGGCTCCCGGTGGTCTTCCGTGTGCGCTTCAAGGTCTTGGTTACCACCTTTAGAGCGCTCCATGGCTTAGGACCTGGTTATCTACAGGACCGCCTGCTGCCACCAGTAGCCTCCCACTGGCCGGAACGCTCTCATAGAGAGGGGCTCCTCCGGGTGCCGTCAGCCAAACAATGTTGACTGGCGGCCCCCAGGGAGAGAGCCTTCTCTGTGGGGGCACCTACTATCTGAAATGAGCTCCCCCCGGAGATACGGAGGATCCTGGATCTATGCACCTTCCGACGCGCGCTAAAGACCTTTTTATTCCATCAGGCTGGCCTGGCCTAATCTTTCCCTTTTTCCCTTTTAAAACGCAAATTTTAATTTGTTTTAATTTATTGGGGTGTTTTTAAATCTGTCTTCGGCCAAATTGTTTAATTCGGTTTTATTCTGTTTTTAAATTTTGTATTTATGTGTTTTTATCTTGTGGCTGTTCACTACCCTGAGTCCTTCGGGAGTAGGGCGGTATACAAATCAACTAAACTAAACTAAACTAAACTAAACTAAACTAAACTAAACTAAACTAAACTAAACTAAACTAAACTAAACTAAACTAAACTAAACTAAACCTCTGAATACCATCTCTGGTTACATTATACCCAATGTTGATACATATAATCCTCAACTTATGAACTATTACGGTCATAAGTCACGACACTTGTAAAATGTTACAGTCACGCGGCCACACAATTTTATGACTTTTTTTGGGGGGGGGGAGTGGTCATTAAAAGCGAATCAACATGATCGTTAAGCAAACACCACCGTCCTTAAATGAATCAATGGATCGCTATGAACATTGGTTTTGCCCCAAACCAGAAATAACTAACCCTCCCAACAAAGGTAAATTTTTCAGCAAATTCAGGGTTGAATTTGGGAACTCATGAGCACAAAAGGTGCCACCTCTTGTGAACCCCTCACCTGAATTCGAATTCCTCACACCGCCACGGAGGCAGGGAAGGTACCTTTTCCCCAGCCCTCTGATTCAAGGTGGCATTTGAGAGGAATGGTTCCCTTTAGCATTGCCGACAGCTAATTTGTGTAAAGTTTAATTACAGCGAGCGTTAATTAACTGGCAGTGTGTTGCAATAGTAAAAGGGAGGCCATCTGTTCCTGGGGAAATTTTGTCTTTTGGTCTCTCTCCTCCTCCTCCTCCTCCTCCTCCTCCTCCACCTCCTTCTGCCCCCAGGTTTTGGATTTTAATAATGCCATTGCTGGAGGGGGAGGCGGGGAGGGGGGGGTGATGACATCAGGTGCAGCATAGGATCCGCTGCATTGTGAGGGGGTCCTTCCGTCAGGGGAGAGAGAGGGAAAGAGAGAGAGAGAAGTCACGCAGGGAGAGAAGGAGAAAGAAGAATTCTAAACTCTTACTTGGCAGAGATCAACTTTTTTTCTTCCTGCCTCTTCCTCTTCCTCTTCCTCCTCCTCTTCCTCTTCCTCTTTCTCTCCTCTCCTCCCCATCCCATCCCATCCCATCCAGGGCTGGGATTCAAAAATTTTAGCAGCTGGTTCTCTGCCCGGTTACGGGATGGGCGTGGCCATGGTGGGCGTGGCCTACTCGGCCCCTGCATCACAGCGGGGGGGGGGAGCGTTTTGCTCTCCCCAAGCTCCGGAGGTTTTTCTTGAGCCTCCGGGAGGGCAAAAATAGCCTCCCCTGGGCTCCGGAGACTCTCCGGAGGCCAGAAATGGGCCTGTTTCTGGACTTCTGGAACTTCCAGGAGCCCCTTTTTTCACCTTCCCCAAGCTTGCTTTGAGCCTCCAGGAGGGTGAAAATGGCCTCTTCTGGGCTCCAGAGGCCTTCCGGAGGCCAGGAATGGGTCAGTTTCCAGACTTTCAGAACTTCCGGGAGGTCCGTTTTTCACCCTCCCAGAGCCTCCATGCGGGCCCTGCACTTACCTGGCATCCAAAACGGGCCGTGTGGAGACTCCTCGGAGGGGCAGGGCAGGGTGGGCAGGTCCAGCCAATCCTTGCAAATACCGGTTCGGTGAACCAGATGTAAAATTAGCATCCGGTTTGTCCGAACCGGTCCGAACTGGCTGAATTCATCCTCTGATCCCATCCTATCCATTCCCTTTCCTTTCCTTTCCTTTCCTCTCCTCTCCTCTCCTCTCCTCTCCTCTCCTCTCCTCTCCTCTCCTCTCCTCTCCTCTCCTCTCCTTCCCTCCCCATCCCCTCCCATTCCTCCTCATTCCTCTCCTCTCCTCTCCACTTCCTCTCCTCTCCTCCCCCGCCCTCCCCTCCTCCTTACTGGCAGGGGAACTCTGGGAGTTGAAGTCCACATGTCTTAAAGCTCCTGAGGTTGAGAAACACTTGCATAGATATCTACCCATGTTTCCCTGAAAATAAGACTAGGTCTTATTTTCTTTTGGGCCTCAAAAGAAGCATTAGGGCTTATTTTTGGGGAGTGTCTTAATTTTTTCCCATGTACGGGGAAAAGCACTTTGTCTGCTTGCTCACGGTGGGGCAGGAAGCCACCTGGTGTGCTAGTGCCCCCTGCACCCCCCACCGTCCCACCCCGCACCGGCTTACCTCATGGCCCCCACAGCCAGGCCATCCATGCCCCGACACTTGCCTCGCGGTGGCAGCACTGGCAGCCATGTGCAGCAGGAGCTCACGTGGCCGCCGGCCCACTTCTTCTGCTTGCTCACAGCCGTAACGGAGCAGGAGGCCAAGCGACACCCCAGTGCCGCAACCACGACGCAAAGCAGATATCGGGGCATAGGGCCTTGGTGGCGCAGTGGTTAGAATGCAGTACTGCAGGCTACTTCTGCTGACTGTCAGTTGCCTGCAATTTGGCAGTTCAAATCCCACCAGGCTCAAGGTTGACTCAGCCTTCCGTCCTTCCGAGGTGGGTAAAATGAGGAGCCAAACTGTTGGGGGCCATAGGTTGACTCTGTAAACTGCTTAGAGAGGGCTGTAAAGCACTGTAAAGTGATATATAAGTCTAAGTGTTTTTGCTATAGATGGACAGCTCCATCCCTCCTGCCTCAACCACAACAAACCAGACTGAATGGATGGGTGGCCAGCTGCACAGGCACTTAAGTATTTATTTTATTTTATTTATTTTATTACATGTATTTATATGCCGCCATTCTCCCGAAGGACTCCCAAATAAGTAGAGCTTATTTGGGAGGAGGTAGGGCTTATATTAGGCGCATGCATAAAACATGCTAGGTTTTATTTTTAGGATAGGTCTTATTTTCAGGGAAACAAGGTGTATATATTGATTTTTGCAACTCAGGGATGCCTCTGCTGAATCTTAGAACCAGGGTGCCTTTTCTTCTTCTTCTTCTTCTTCTTCTTCTTCTTCTTCTTCTTCTTCTTCTTCTTCTTCTTCTTCTTCTTCTTCTTCTTCTTCTTCTTCTTCTTCTTCCTCTTCTTCTTCTTCCTCCTCCTCCTCCTCCTCCTCCTCCTCCTCCTCCTCCTCCTCCTCTTCTTCTTCTTCTTCCTCTTCTTCTTCTTCCTCCTCCTCCTCCTCCTCCTCCTCCTCCTCCTCCTCCTCCTCCTCCTCCTCCTCCTCTTCTTCTTCTTCTTCTTCTTCTTCTTCTTCTTCTTCTTCTTCTTCTGCCTCTGCCTCTGCCTCTTCCTCTTCCTCTTCCGCTTCTGCTTCTGCTTCTCCTCCTTCTCCTCCTTCTCCTCCTCCCAAACGCCACTCCCTTTTAGCATTGATGATATTTAATTTCTGGAGGGAAACAAGCAAGCTCAGAAGGACACTTCTTCCTCTTCCTCTTCCTCTTCCTCTTCCTCTTCCTCTTCCTCTTCCTCTTCCTCTTCTTCTTCTTCTTCTTCTTCTTCTTCTTCTGCTTCTGCTTCTGCTTCTGCTTCTGCTTCTGCTTCTCCTCCTTCTCCTCCTCCCAAACCCCACTCCCTTTTAGCATTGATGATATTAAATTTCTGGAGGGAAACAAGCAAGCTCAGAAGGACACCACTTCTTCTTCTTCTTCTTCTTCTTCTTCTTCTTCTTCTTCTTCTTCTTCTTCTTCTTCTTCTTCTTCTTCTTCTTCTTCTTCTTCTTCTTCTTCTTCCTTTCATCTCTTGCTCTTCCCTTCTCCCTTTTTGCAGCTGGTTGGGGGAGAGAGAGGGGGGGGAGAGACAGGGGGAGGGAGGAGGGAGGGAGGGAGGAAGAGAGAGAGAGAAAGAGAGAGGGAGAGGGAGGGGAAGAGAGAGAGAGAGACGCCCTCCTTCTATAAAGCTGAGTCACAAAAGTGCCGAGTGACTCGGCAATACCACCAAATCCCTTCCCAACTCTTTCTTTTCCTTCTAAGAGGCCTTTCTCGGAATCGTTTGAGGGCCCATCAGCTACTCCTCCCCTCTGATGAAGTGATAATAAGGCCTCCCGGCTCCTTGTTCCTTGAAAAGAGCACTTGTCAGGTGGAGATTTTTTTAAAAAAAGAAAAGGCTCTTCAGAGCATTGATTTTTGAACTCCTGCCCAAGAACTGAGGCTAGAAGACGGCTCATTTATCGGCTCGTTCAGCCTGGCTTCACGCACTAAAAGTGAAGAGGGAGAGGAAGGCGTTGAAGGGTTTTCTTCCGGATGGGCCTATGTTGATGCTCTCCTGGCAACTGTTGCCATAGGGATGGCTGAGGGCTTCCTCCCACCTCTTCCTTAGCAACCGGCGTCAGGAACGGACCTTCTGGGGGTTCTTAGTTTGCCAAGGACTGGACACAACAGAGTACACAATAGGGAGAGAAGAGAATATTTGTAGCTCAGGGTTGAAGTCTGGGGTCCTTGGTGATCTCTGAGCTTGGCGGTTTCCTTGCAATTGTTTCATGACCCAACCAAGTAACATTATCAGTGCGAGAAGGGAGTGGGGTTTGGGGAAAGGAGGAGGAGGGGGACTGTGGTGTTTCTCTGAGCTTTAATTGCTTTCTTGCAGACATTTCATTACCCAACTAGGTAACATCACCAATGATAGAAGGGAGTGGGGTTTGGGGAGAGGAGGAAGGAGAAGGAGAAGGAGGAGGAGGAGGAGGACGACGACGACGACGACGATGACAACAACTGTGGGGTCCTTGAGCTTGGTTGTTTTCTTGCAGGCATTTCATTACCCAACTAGGTACTATCAGTGCTAGAAGGGGTAGGATTTCCAAAAGAGGAGGAGGAGGAGGAGGAGGAGGAGGGGGAGGAGGAGGAGGAGGAGGAGGGGTCTGTGGTATCCTTGGTGCTCTCTGAGCTTGTTGGTTTTTCTACAGACATTTCATGACCCAACTAGGTAACATCAATAATACTAGAAGGGAGTGAGATTTCTGGAGAAGAGGAGGAGGAGGAGGAGGAGGAGGAGGAGGAGGAGGAGGAGGAGGAGGAGGCCGACGACAACAACAACTGTGGGGTCCTTGAGCTTGGTTGTTTTCTTGCAGGCATTTCATTACCCAACTAGGTACTATCAGTGCTAGAAGGGGTAGGATTTCCAAAACAGGAGGAGGAGGAGGAGGAGGAGGAGGAGGAGGAGGAGTAGTCTGTGGTATCCTTGGTGGTCTCTGAGCTTGTTGGTTTTTCTACAGACATTTCATGACCCAACTAGGTAACAACAACAGTGCTAGAAGGGAGTGAGGTTTGTGGAGAAGAGGAGGAGGAGGAGGAGGAGGAGGAGGAGGAGGAGGAGGAGGAGGAGGAGGAAGAGGAAGAGGAGAAGGAGAAGACTGTGGTATCCTTCGTGCTCTCTGAACTTGTTGGTTTTCCTACAGACATTTCATGACCCAACTAGGCAGTGGTGGGATTCAGCCGGTTCGCACCACTTCGGGAGAACCGGTTGTTAACTTTCTGAGCAGTTTGGCAAACTGGTTGTTGGAAGAAATCATTAGGGCAGAGAACCGGTTGTTAAATTACTTGAATCCCATCATTGCAACTAGGTAACATCATCAGTGCTAGAAGGGAGCGGCGAATGATCTCTGTTAGTGTCTTATGTTGTTGGTATTGATGGGAATCTTCTTGGTGGTTCCTTGTTTAGACTATTAGGCTTCTTGCACACAGTATAAACAAGGAGCAAAGCCCGCCCTTATTTAGCAACCCTTCATCACTGCGCCCATTGAGTTTGGTTGTCAGAATCCGGCTGGGAAGGTTTCAGATGGCGATCACGTGACCCTGGGAGGCTGCAAACCATCATAAATGCTCGCTGCTTGCCAAGTGCTCAAATTCTGATCATGTGATCAGGGGAATGCAGTGACGGTCCTTTAAGTGCAAGGACCGGCCGCTTCCAGAGCCATTGCAACTTCAAACGGTCACTAAAGGGATGGTTGTAAATTGAGGATTACCGGTAGCCTTTAAGCTTGGAGGAATTGTGATCGTGGGGGTGCTGGGATTTAATTACAGGCCCGCCTGTAATTAAATAGGATTAAAGAAATTCAGGATAGCCTTGGATAATTATGCTATAATAGCTAAATGTATAGATGAAGGCTCGGGCTCATCTTTTCCAGGGGTCGGCTCCAAAAATTTTAGCAAGGGGTTCTCTGCCTGGTTGCTGGGTGGGCGTGGCCATGGTGGGTGTGGCCTAGTCAGCCTCCTGCACCACGGGTGTGTGTGTGTGTGTGTGTGTGTGTGTGTGTGTGTGTGTGTGTGTGTGTGTTTGCCCTCCCCAGGCTCCGGAGGCTTTTCTTGAGCCTCCAGGAGGGAGAAAACGGCCTCCCCAGGCTCCGGAGGCCCTCTGGAGGCTGGAAATGGGCCTGTTTCCTGAACTTCCGATAGGCCCGTTTTTTGCCCTCCCAAAGCCTCCACGCGTTCCATGCACTTACCTGCATCCAAACCAGGCCGCTTGGGGACTTCTGGGAGGGGAGGGGAGGGGTGGGCAGGGCCAGCCGGGAGTGGGATTGGGGGGTTCTCCGAACTGCACAGAATCTTAGCTAGAGGTTCTCCCGAACCCCTGCGAACTCCCAGCAGTCCACCCCTGGATCTTTTCTCCCTTCGATAATACAAAAAACCCTCCAGTTCTGTGATTTTTCTGCTTTCCCGGGGATTGCCCTGACCAAGAGGTGGACTGGATGACCTCCAAGTCCCCTTCAACCTTAGCTAATATGGTGGCTTCTCCACTGGTTGCGGAAGGAGATCTGAGCAACTTCTCCAGCTCTGTTTGTCTCCCTTTCTCTCTATTCCTTAAACTTCAAAGCTGAAAGCTAATTAAAGCCTGCTTTTTGTTAAAACGTTTCAAGAGAAAATGTAGAAAGTACTTTTCTTTTAATAACTAGAAAGATAAGATTAAACCAGAATAAATTAATTTGCTAAGTCTTCTCCAGAAATATGAAAATTTCTCTTTCCCCCATCTTCTCTCAATTTTCTTTTCCTCTTCCTTCCTCTTTTTCCCCCTTCCCTTCCCTTCCCCTTCCCCTTCCTTCTCTTCCCTTTCTTCCCTTCCCTTCCCCTTCCTTCCCTTCCCTTCCCTTCCCTTCCTTCCCTTCCCTTCCCTTCCCCTTCCTTCTCTTCCCTTTCTTCCCTTCCCTTCCCTTCCCTTCCTTCCCTTCCCCTTCCTGTAACTAGACACCGGTGTTTCTCTGTGTCATACTGTATAACATATATGGGTATATACATAATCTTGTCTTTATTTATTTATTTTGTCATATTCATCTAGTGTATATTGGAGGTGGTGATCCTTTGAGAGCTGTATGCAACGAAATTTTATTTTAATGTATGCCGAGTAGTGTACATTCAAAGTGACCATAAAGTTATTCCTATTCTATTCTATTCTATTCTATTCTATTCTATTCTATTCTATTCTATTCTATTCTATTCTATTCTATTCTATTCTACTCTACTCTACTCTACTCTATTCCACTCCATTCCTCATCCATTTACTCCCTTCCCTTCCCTTCCTTCCCTTCCTTTCCCTTCCCTTCCCTTCCTTTCCTTTCCTTTCCTTCTCTTTCCTTCCCTTCCTTTCTTCCCTCCCTTCCCCTGCCTTCTCCTCCCCTCCCCTCCCCTCCCTTCCCTTTTCCTTCCTTCCCTTCCCTTCCCTTTCTTCCCTTCCCTTCCCTTCCTTCCCCTCCCCTTCCTTTCTTTCCTTCCTTTTCCTTCCTTCCCTTCTCTTTCCTATTTTCCTCTCCCTCTTCTCCCTCTTCCCAACATAAGAAGTCCAATCAAATAGAACCAGGAACTCCAGTGTTTTCTTCCCTTTCATCCTGAATCGTAAATAATCTGGAGAGATTTGGGGAATGTGCCAAGAAGAGTCCCCACCAAGGAACCGGCTGCCTGAATTCTGCACCCGATGACGTCAACCACAATTTCCAGGGTGAAATGAGGAACCCCTTTTTCTTCAAACCTATTTCTATGCCAGCGTCGACTAAAACTTTTTCTGGGACACCGCAGAACTACATGAAAATTAAGCTGTGGGGTGTAAAAATTAAACACTGAGATAAACACTACAACAGGTGAGACAATATAATATGATTCACAACAGAAGAAACAGTTGATATAATTTGAAAGCTGTGAGGGAAGCTTTGTTTTGCTTTCAGCAAGGTTTACATACCCTCATTCGGCTTCCAAACCAGTTTGTGAATTTTCTCCCAAACTATCAACTCCCCCAAAATCCAGTAATACATATCATTGGGTGTTTTTCTACAGTGTATGCTTTTCTCCATAATGTATATGTATGTTATATAAATTATTCTCCCAAAATGCTACAGTTTCTAAAGTTGGCTTTAGGTATGCAACTTTGAATTAGAGAAATATGTGCTGACATTTGTAGAAATGGAAATAAGAGGGAAGGGTATAGGAGGGAAGGAAAGGGAAGGGAAAGGAAGGAAAAAGAAGGGAAGAACAGAGGGGAAAAGAAGAGGAGAGGAGATGAGAGGAGAAGAGAGAAGGAAGAGAAGAGAAGAGAAAGGGATGGATGGATGGATCAAGTGGATGGATGGACTGTGAGGGGAGGGGAGAGGAGAGGAGAAGAGAGGAGAGAAGGGAAGGGAAGAAACGAGAAGAGAAGAGAAGAGAAGAGAAGAGACGAGATGAGACGAGACAGGAAGGGAAGGGAAGGGAAGGGAAGGGAAGGGAAGGGAAGAGAAGAGAAGAGAAGAGAAGAGAAGAGAAGAGAAGAGAAGAGAAGAGAAGAGAAGAGAAGAGAAGAGAAGAGAAAAGAGAAGCAAAAGGGATGGATGGATGGATCAAATGGATGGATGGATGGACTGTGAGGGAAGAGGAGAGGAGAGGAGAAGAGAGGCGGAGGGAAGGGAAGGGAAGGGAAGAGAAGAGAAGAGAAGAGAAGAGAAGAGAAGAGAAGAGAAGAGAGAAGAGAAGAGAAGCGAAAGGGATGGATGGATGGATCAAATGGATGGATGGATGGATTGTGAAGGAAGAGGAGAGGAGAGGAGAAGAGAGGCGGAGGGAAGGGAAGGGAAGGGAAGGGAAGGGAAGGGAAGAGAAGAGAAGAGAAGAGAAGAGAAGAGAAGAGAAGAGAAGAGAAGAGAAGAGAAGAGAAGCGAAAGGGATGGATGGATGGATTAAATGGATGGATGGATGGACTGTGAGGGAAGAGGAGAGGAGAGGAGAAGAGAGGCGGAGGGAAGGGAAGGGAAGGGAAGGGAAGGGAAGGGAAGGGAAGGGAAGGGAAGAGAAGAGAAGAGAAGAGAAGAGAAGAGAAGAGAAGAGAAGAGAAGAGAAGAGAAGAGAAGAGAAGAGAAGAGAAGAGAAAGGGATGGATGGATGGATGGATGGATGGATGGATGGATGGATGGATGGATCAGATGGATGGATGGATGGATGGACTGTGAGGAGAGGGAACATTCCTACATTAGGTTTCTTGGAACTTTTTGAGTCTAAATTTTCAGAAAAGAGGACCATTTAGGCAAGAAAACCAAATGCATAAATATAGAATAGGGGGTACCTGGCTCAACAATAGTAACTGTGAGGGGGATCTTGGAGTCCTAGTGGACAATCCCTTAACTATGAGCCAGCCGTGTGCAGCAGCTGCCAAAAAAGCCAACACAGTTCTAGGCTGCATCAACAGAGGGAGAGAATCAAGATCACATGAAGTGTTAATACCACTTTATAAGGCCTTGGTAAGGCCACATTTGGAAGACTGCATCCAGTTTTGGTCACCACGATGTAAAAAAGACGTTGAGACTCTAGAAAGAGTGCAGAGAAGAGCAACAAAGATGATTAGGGGATGATTGGAGGCTAAAACGTATGAAGAACGGTTGCAGGAACTGGGTATGTCTAGTTTAATGAAAAGAAGGACTAGGGGAGACGTGATAGCAGTGTTCTGATATCTCAGGGGCTGCCCCAAAGAAGAGGGAGTCAAGCTATTCTCCAAAGCACCTGAAGGCAGGACAAGAAGCAATGGGTGGAAACTAATCAAGGAGAAAAGCAACCTAGAATTTAGGAGGACTTTCCTGACAGTGAGAACAATCAACCAGTGGAACAACTTGCCTTCAGAAATTGCGAATGCTCCAACACTGGAAGTATTTAAGAAGAAATTGGACAACCATTTGTCTGAAGTGGTGTAGGGTTTCCTGCTTGAGCAGGGGGTTAGACTAGAAGACCTCTAAAGTCCCTTCCAGCTCTGTTATTTTGCTCAACTTGATCAGACAATACAAGAGCCCATTTCCGGGTTCCTGCTTCTTTACCAACATTTGAACCCCATCAAGAATCAGACCGGACCCAACTAAATAAACACTTTCTCTGTAATGTCTTGGCGCACATCACAAGGCTCATTCATTATCACCAGAATTATTAAGGTTATATCTCATTTTGAGCCACCGCCCTTTGGGCATAGATGTTCTAAAGATGTCCTCCACCACCACCTCACCCATGGTCTACTCATTCTTCTCTATCCTCCTCTATTCGAGTCGGCCGGTGGCTTTTCAGTAGCCGGGATGGTCCCAGGAGGACGATTCTGTCTGGTTGTCCAAGCTCAAAAGGTGTTTCTGAATAAACATTCTCCAGGAAACCAGCTTACTTTGATCGCTGTTGAGGTCTTCTTTCTTGATCTTCTTGTTGGGTTCCCCTGGCCTTTTTTTTTTCCCTTCGGGGTTAATTTTCAGAAATGGGAATGGCGTGGTTCTGCCAACAGGAGATGTGGTTGCAGGTTGGATATGGCTTGTTCTCAGTCAGCTCGCAACGTCCCACTGATTTCTCTTGTTGCCATAACCTCATCGCCATCAGATGGGTGACCACCATGACTTTCTGCATGCAGAGAGGACAGGTTTTATTCCTGGCTTGGGTGATGTGCCAGAGGTCAATACACCGGCTGTGAAAGGCGTGGGAACATGAGAGCACCTTCACACCGTCATACTGCATGTAGCGGTCTAAGCAAATGGCGCATTCTTGGTATTTGGAGCCGGTCAAGGAAATATGGACAGGTTCCTTCTCGTGTTGTCGGAGAAGGCAACGGTTCTTCCTCTTTCTTTTGCTCCAGGATAGATAGTGCTCCGTCAGCATCATGGCAATAAAGGTGGCGGACACGGTAAGGCAGACAATCCAACAGGTGTAGAACATGGCAATCTGGCAGCAAAAGCCAGCTGGCTGGAGGAGACACTGGCAGGGACTTCGGACCACCTCGAGACGGTCCGAAGTCGTGGAAGCAACTTTCCAGGCGAAATGAAAATATTCGTGCCTGGGGAGGGCGAGAAGAGATTTCCCAGAGCGGTGAAGATGTTTGAGGATTTTTGCTGTCTCTTGTGCGGAGAACACGGCTGGGATGTGAAGGTGCCACTTGGCGCCCGGCTCACTCACCATGTTCTCCAGCATCTGGGAACTCACGTTGTGCACGATGGCGGTGTGGGAGCCCACTTGTTGGGCGTGAAGGATCTTCTTGGAGAAAGAGCAATTGTGTTGACGGAAGAGGACCACAAGGAGGGTCGAAGACGGAGGTGGCCCTTGGATGCGATGGTAGGGGTTCAAGGGCTTCACCTTCACCCAAAGGCCCCGGAGTCCTTCAGGAGGGAGCAGGGGCTGAAAGAAAGCTGGTAGGACCCCAACGTCAAGTGAGGTGGAGTTAGGGTTGCAAGTGGCATGGCTGAAGGCCTTGATGGAGATGACTTGGAGAATCAAGAACAGGGTAACCATGTGCCAAGGCCATGAAAATGGAAATCTCATGCTGGTTGAAGGTCCTGGAGATCTTAGCAGGGGCTTAGTCCTCCTTGAAGGTCAACAGGGTAGATTTGCAACCGAAGGGATAAACGCTCTGTAGAGCTGTAGCTTCTGGATGGCTGAGCTTCCATAGATTCAAGAGCTAGAGGTGAAGTTGACATATAGATCGGGGTCTTCTCGATCTCCTCCCTTCTCAGCAGGCGTGGCCTGCTGGTTGCTGCCAAACGATTGCTCTGCTCTTCCTCCAGGTGACCTTCAAGATGTTTCTTCAATTGGTCCTTTGTGACCTCATCATGCTGCTTTTCCCACCATTTCTCCCTGGCTTCCCTTACCTCCCATGGCTTCTGGGAACTAGTGAGATAAGCCTAATTCTTCTGCCATGGGAACTGGAAGTGGTTAACATCTTTGGGGAGTTAACTATATGGAGAACTATTCTTCCACCATTGGTAACCTTCACCAGAAAAAGAAATCCATTAATCCTCCTCCTTTTTCTCATTCTCTTTCTCTCCTCCTTCTCTTTCTCCTTCTTCTCCTCCTCCTTCTCCTCCCATTCTTCTCCTTCTCCTCCGCTTCCTTCTCCTCTCCCTCCTCTTTCTCTTTCTTTCTCCTCCTCCCCACTTTCTCCTTCTCCTTCTCTCTTCCTCCCCAACTTTTTCCTACTTCACCTTCTCCTTCTCCTCCTCCTCCCTTCTTTTCTTTCTCCTCCTGTTCCTTCTCCTCCCCCCCCATTCTTTTCTTTTCTTTTTTTTCTTTCTTTTTTTTCCTCTTTCTTTCTCCTCCTCCCCCTCCCCTGACTTCTCCTCTGAAATGGTACAGGGTTTCCTGCCTGAGCAGAGGGTTGGACTAGAAAACCTCTAAGGTCCCTTCCAACTGTTATTCTATTCTATTCCATTCCATTCCATTCCATTCCATTCCATTCCATTCCATTCCATTCCATTCCATTCCATTCTATTCTATTCTATTCCCTCTCCTTCTCCTCTTTTCCTCCCCATCTTTCTTCTTTTTCTTTCACCCATCCACCTCCTCTTCCTCACTCTTCCCATTCCCCTCTTCCAGGGGTGAAATGCTCCTGGTTCGGACCAGATCACCCAATCCGGTAGCGATGGTGGCGGGTGGTTCGGAGAACCGGTAGCAAAAATCCCTGCGCCCCCCCCCCCATGCCCAGCTGAGCTGCACAATCATCAGAGGCTTTTTTTTTTTTTTACTTTTAAAAGTATTTTTTCTACAACCTCTTCCAACGAAAAAATGCTTTTAAAAGTAAAAAAAAAAAGCCTCTGATGATCGCACGGCTCAGCTGGGATCGTCAGAGGCTTTTCAAAGCATTTTTTTGTGCAACCTCTTGGCCAAAGAGGTGGTAAAAAAAATGCTTTGAAAAGTCTCTGACGATCCCAGCTGAGTTGCCTGATTGTCAGAGAGGTATTTTTTAAAAAGCCTCTCTGACGATCCCAGCTGAGTTGCCTGATCGGCAGAGGCTTTTCAAAGCATTAGAAAAAAATGTTTTTAAAAGTAAAAAAAACAAAAAAAAGTTGGCCACTCCCACCCAGTCACATTACCCCACCCACCCCCAGCCATGCCCACAGAACCGGTAGTAACAAATTTTACATTTCACCCCTGCCCTCTTCCTCCCATTCTTCTCTTCCTTCTCCTTCACCATTTCTTCTCTTATTATTTCTTTGTTAGCAGCGGCTGTTAGCGGCTACTCTTGAAAACATCCCACTGGAGAAATTTCTTTATGGTTCTTCTTCTCCAGAATTATTGGATAGTCCAGGCAGATTTTAGAGATGAGTGTGTGCAGTGAGTTGCTCGTCTCCACGCTCCTTGGCCCCTGCGTCCAAAAAAAAACCCCGCCGAGGCCAAGAATTTCCCTTAGAAGAATTTCATTCCTGTTCTTTTCTTCTGTTGGAAGACATGTCCATCTGGGTTCAGTTCCAAGTGAACCCAGAAACATGGAGGCTGCTTGGAAAGATGGTTTAATGGTGGACAGGACCACATGGTTTTGAGGTCCTGGGCAAAACGAGCACATGAAATGGAGAGAGGGGTATATTTATACACTCTCTTGAGTCCCGCCTTGGAGTTTCCTGTTCCTGTACAAGAAATGTATCCCATTGGCTGTCAGACTCCCAGGGGGCGGGAGGTCTTAGCTAACTTTGTAGGTTGCCTGTGTCCCAGGCCTGGTTGAGTCTTGCTGGGTGATGAGGTAATGAAGGGGCTTTGGGCAATTCCTATGATGGCTTAATGGCTTTATCCTGGTTTGGATTTTGAGTGAAGGTTAATCCCATCATGTCCTGAGGGCTATTGTCTTTTGTGTTGTAGATAAGCTGGCCCAGCCTTTTTCTTGTAGATAGGTTGGCACCAAAATATCTGCTCGAGGGGTGGGGGGGCAGGGAACTGAGGCTCTGAGTTTGTCTTTAGAAACATCTTTCTCCTTTAGGGAAAATATAATATTCTGCCTTTTTAATATTTCCTAGAATATTTCATTTTCCTAGGAGACGGGTGGGTGCTAACTTCCTACACTTCTTAAAGAACTTCCAGAGCAATTTTTGGTCTGGCATAAGGAATGAGCTTCAACTGATAGAAAAATGCAGGGAAATATCTGTGTGCAGAGCAATTTGGAATGCTTTGGACATCTGCATTACTTGCTCCCCCACCCCCACCCAAGGACAGGAACGTAATTTATGAATTTGGGGTCAAAATGCTCACTTTTTCCCATGACAATTAGGGAGTGTTTTCCTTGCGCCAAATAAACAAGATTGCAAAATTATCTTGGAAGGAGGGTAAATAATGCAGGATGAACGTTCTCGCAAGGACCTTACATTTTTGCAGTCCTCCGGCACAGAACTACCGGTTCTATGGGCATGGCTTATTTTGTGGGGGTGGCTTGGTGGTGGGGGTAATGTGACTGGGTGGGCATGGCCAACTTTTTTTTTTTTTACTTTTAAAAGCATTTTTTCTACAACCTTAAGAGGTTGCAGAAAAAAAATGCTTTTAGGAGCCTCTGACAATCAGGCAACTCAGCTGGGATCACCAGAAGCTTTTAAAGGCATTTTTTTCCCTACAACCGAAGAGGTTGCAGAAAAAAAATGCTCTTAAAAGCCTCTGACCATCCCAGCTGAGCCGTGCGATCATCAGAGCCTTTTTTTTTACTTTTAAAAGCATTTTTTCGGCCGAAGAGGTTGTAGAAAAAATGTGTTTAAAAGTAAAAGAAAAAGCCTCTGATGAGGTGGGCGGGACCGGGGACCGGTTCGGGGGTGTGGCCAGCCAATGTTATTACCGGTTCTCCGAACTATTACAAATTTTTATTATCGGTTCTTGCGAACCGGTGCGAACCGGGAGCAATCCACCACTGCCTCCGATGTTGTAAAATGACGGGGGAAGAAAGAGAAGACGGGGAAGGAAATATGGATGGTAAATTTTCTTTCAATCCCTCCTCTCTTTCTTCATCCTGTCCCCACTAAAATTAGAAGCCATTTTCTGACCTTTCTTTCCACAGTCTTCCCCCTATAGGGAATGTTTGAGTTCATAGTTTAAAAGTCTGGCACTGATCCCAGATTTTTTTAAAAAGACACTTGGATTAGGGGGAAAAATAATGGAATGCTAAATTGCATTCATGTCTACCAGATAGAACATCATGTGTTTTTAATCAGGATTAAAGGAAGGAAATAACAGAATGACAGAGTTGGAAGGGACCTTGGAGGTCTTCTAGTCCAACCCCCTGCCCAGACAGGAAACCAGTGGTGAAATTGATAACCATATCTGTTGGCGAGCGTTGCCCTAGCTCATCATGCGCGCGCCGGCTAACTGATTTTTGGACCTTCTGGGCCCACCCACCGGAAGTCAGAAAAAGGGCTGTTTCCGGCCTCTGGAGGGCATCTGGGAGGGTGGGGAAAGCTGTTTTTGCCCTCCCCAGGTTCCTAGAAAGCCTCTGGAGCCTGGGGAGGGTGAAAAACAGGCCTACCGGGCTCACTGTACCATAAGCAAGGGGAGCATGGGGGGGGGGGTCGTGTGCACATGCACGGGGGGCGGGGAGCATTGAATTATGGGTGTGGGCATGCGTGTGAGCGAGCCCCCTCACTCCCCCCATTTTTGGCACGCGACGGCAAAAAGGTTAGCCATCACTGGTGTAGACAATCAGTTAAATACAGGCAGTCCTCAACTTACGACCACCATTGAGCCCGACATTTATGTTGTTAAGCAAGAAATTTGTTAAGTGAGTTTGGCCCCCATTGGACGACTTTCCTTGCCACGTTTGTTAAGCGAATCACTTCACAATTAGTTAAATTAACAAAGCAGTTAAACTAGTCACACGGTTGTTAAGTGAAACTGGTTTCCTCATTGACTTTGCTTTGTCCGAAGGTCACGCGAGCCCCTTTTGCAAACTTGTGACAAGCAAACTTGTGACTTAACAACTGCCGTGATTCCCTTAACAAATGAGGCGAGAAAAATCGTAAAATGGGGCAATGCTCACTGAACAAATTTCTCACTTAACAACATAAATTTTGGGCTGAATTGTGGTCGTAAATCAAGGACTCCTGCCTTGAGCTGGAAGGTTGGACTAGAAGACTTTTGTGGCCCCTTCCAGCCCTATGACTCTATGTTCAATGCATGGGTGGGTTCTATTTATCTTTACTACTGGTTCACATCTGCACATGCACAGATCACCTATGATAACATCCGGGTCAGTGGGCGGAGCCTCTGCCGGTTTTACTACCGGTTCTTGCGAACCGGTTCAAACCGGGGGCAACCCACCACTGGTTCAATGTCAGGTTCCAAGAATCAGGATCAGACATTAAATTTCAATTCAGAAGATTTATTGCTGAAGTCTATACACAAGAATCTAGTTGACTAAGGGTCAAAACTAAACTGATACTACGTAAGAATTAAGGGAATTCAAGAGGGGGCTGAACTTGGGTTGCTTGTGGCAACGTAAGGATTCTAGACTGGTTACTCTCTTCACTCCACCCCTGGTTCTGCCTCTTCTTCTTCTATAAATTATGAAGAAAACAATTATATCTGGTTGCCCTTACTGGTCTTTTGAATGAATTGACGCAGCGTTTTTGTTTTCCTTACCGAAGCGTTGAGCCATGGAGATTGTATTCTATTGAGATGTGGTGATAAGTTATTAAAATTGTTTTTATCTGCTGGGGTGAAAGAAGTTACTTTTTTTTTCTTTTTTCCCTTCCTTCCCCCTTTTTTTGGTCCTTTCAAACCCCTCTCCCTTTTGTGTGTGTTTTTCTGTTTGTATTTCTTTTTTGCAAATTGTGTTGACTTTTATTATTTATTTATTTATTTATTTATTTATTTATTTATTTATTTGTCATATTTCTATGCCGCCCACTCTCTGAGGACTCTGGGCGGCTTACACCAAAGACAGTATACTAAATAGCATATTGCCCCCAACAATCTGGGTCCTCATTTTACCCACCTCGGAAGGATGGAAGGCTGAGTCAACCTTGAGCCAGTGAGATTTGATCTGCTGATCTGCTGAACTAGCAGCCAGCTGAAGTAGCTGCAGTACTGCACTCTAATCACTGCGCCACCTTGGCTTACATGTATTATTCTGACTAAAATTATTTGGGGGTGGGGTGGGGAAATTGTCAGTATGTTCATGAACTGGAATAGGGCATAGCAACAGGTCAGCCAATGAGGGCTGTTTGGTAACTGAAACATAGTATTTGTTGTATTGGGCCATAGAGATAGTGTGGAGCCTGGGCGTGGCTTAACTGTTCTGTATATAAGCTTGAGGGCACTAGCTTTTCCCTCCTCCATTTTCTCTTCTCCATTTTGTGCTTCCATTTTGTGCTGCATTCGTACTTGCTATTTCTCCTCTCTACAACGTGGAAAAACCTACAAGGGTATATTGTATGCCTTATGTGATGTTATGTATATATATAAAGACGTTTTGAATCCTGCTGAATTGTCTGATTGTGTGTGCTGCAGTAAACTCTTTGACAAAACCCCCATAAATGTACTCACAAAAGGATATGCCTTTTGAAGGAATACCAAGCTTGGTCAAAATTGGTTTGTGATTTTTAATTTTGGGGCCAAATTTATATATATTTTAATTGTTTTTTTAATATTTGTATTTCATGTTCTTAATTCTGGCTGTACACCGCCCTGAGTCCTCAGGGAGAAGGGCGGTATATAAATTGGAAATTAAAAAAAAAAAAAAAGTGAATTGTATGAAGTTGGAAAACAAGCAAAATATCCAGCACCAAGTCTTGGTGACTTCACAACCACAACTGCTTAGTTATCTTAGTTAACATTACAGAAACAGTTTAACGCACCTTCTTCTAGGATAATTTTGTGCGATTTCTCAGTTTAGCTGATGGCATGGGGATCTCCTAGTGGTCTCCTTTCCATACCTTAACCAATTGCAGCCAAATTCACTTAGGGGTTGCTCGTTTGTTGGGCCCAGTGCAACCTTGAATGATGTGTTTCCAATTCTTTCTTAATGCACAATAAAAGGATTCACGAACATGAAGACGAAAACAGTGGAAAGTCGTTGCAATATTAAACTAGGAATGGGAAGTCTAGAACATTCTACTCCCTTCTCGGTGCCAGAAGCTCATTGGCTGACTTTGGGCAAGACCCTCCTTCTCAGTCCAAGAGCCAATCAGATGCAGTAGGGAGCTGAACTAGGAGGTGGAACGCCTAGGTTTCTAGCCCCCCCAACCTCAGCCTCCAAACCTCATTGGCTGACTTTGGGTTAGTCCCTCCCTCTGTGTCCGACCTACCTCAAAGGGTTGTTGTGTGATTTATAAAGCTGATTATAGGACCTGAAGAAAAGGCGAGAAATAGATTTAACTTTTCATAACTACAGGTAGTCCTCGACTTACGACCACAGCTGGCGCCTAAAATTCACGAATTCTGCCCCGTTTTATGACCTTTCTTGCCACCGTTGTTAAGTGAATCACTGCAGTTGTTAACTTAGTAACAAGGTTGTTAAGTGAATCTGGATTCCCCGTTGTCAGAAGGTCGCAAGAGGAGATCACATGACCCTGGGAGGCAGTAACCGTCATAAATAGGAGTCAGGTGCCATGTGCCTGAATTTTGGTCATGTGACCATGGGGATGCTGCAACGGTCATAAGTGTGAAAAAATGGCCACTTTTTTTCAATGACATTGTAACTCTGAACAGTCATTAAACGAATTATTGTAAGTGAATATTACTATTGTAAGAGGATTGTGAATAGTCTTTAAGCTGCAAAGGATTCCAATGTTTTTCATTCCAAGAGTATCTTCTGAACTCTAAATTCACAATTACCTAGGATGGCATCGGAGCTACAGGAAGGGCTGCCAATACGAATTAAGTAACCACAGAGTGGGTGGGGGGGAATGGATTTGCATGCCAAAGCACCCTCAACAGACTTCAGATGCAACCGGCAACAGTTGAGTTTCACCCCTAAAGTAAGTCACAGATTTGCCGAGCGGTGCAGAAAAAGGAACATAATTCATGTCATTTACAGGAATTTATCTCTTTGGCATCGTTGTGTGATTACTCAGATGGCATAAAACCAAGCAAATGATGTAAATTAATCCTGCAAATTCATATTTGGGGGAGGTTGGTCTCCAATCGCTACCTTTCCACAATTAGTTCAGGCTCCGTTCTGTTCCTGTTCTACTCTACTCTACTCTACTCTACTCTACTCTACTGTACTCTACTCTACTCTACTCTACTCTACTCTACTCTACTCCTCTTCCCTTCCCTTCCCTTCCCTTCCCTTCCCTTCCCTTCCCTTCCCTTCCCTTCCCTTCCCTTCCCTTCCTTTCTATTCTATTCTGTTCTGTTCTATTCTGTCATGTCATGTCCTGTCCTGTCTGTTCCTATTCCTATTCCTATTCCTATTCCTACTCCATTATTATTATTTATTATCCTTATTTATAAAATTTGTATGCCGCCCTATTTCCAAGGACTCAGGGCGGCTCACACAACAATCAACCATTCTTATTCCTATTCCTATTCCTATTCCTATTCCTATTCCTATTCCTATTCCGTTCCGTTCCGTTCCGTTCCGTTCCGTTCCGTTCCGTTCCGTTCCGTTCCATTCCATTCCATTCCATTCCATTCCATTCTATTCTATTCTATTCTATTCTATTCTATTCTATTCTATATTCTACCCTACCCTACCCTACCCTACCCTACCCTATCCTATATCCTATCCTATCCTATCCTATCCTATCCTATCCTATCCTATCCTATCCTATCCTATCCTATCCTATCCTATCCTATCCTATCCTATCCTATATCCTATCGATTTCTAATTATTTCTATCCTGTTCTACTCAACTCCTATTTCTACTCTAGTCTGCTTTATTTCTGTCTCTACTTCTATTCTACTGATATGCCTCAACCGATCACCACAATTGGGACCGGAATTTCCATTACCCTACTGAGCAAAGCAATTGTTAAGTGAGTTACACCCATTTTACCACGTCACCCCTAGTCCTTCTCTCCCATAGACTAGACCACATATCATCAAACTGCCAAGGCTGAGGAACACTCCTTTAACCATACAATAAATGTAGAGTTAGTACTTATAGTTGTGCTTCTTGCCTGGATTAGCTCGAAGGGCTAACACTGGGAGAGAAGAAGCAAGGTGTTTACGAAGAAAGGAACATGAAGGATTAGTTGGTTTTTTTCAAATCCTATCTAGCCTCTGATTTTGCATCACAACCCATACAGGTAGTCCTCGACTTACAACAGTTCATTTGTCAACCCTGGAGCCATCTTTGAACATCTTCAGGGTTGCCACAGTGAGGCTGGATGGAGCTGTGGGAAAGGGAGATGGGAGAGTAGAGATAGCTGGGGGAACATGTAGCCAAAATAACATTCTTTTTTTCTGGGAATCAAGGACACTTTCACCAGCACCTGGAGAGGCCTGGATGGGAGACATCCAGGATGGGGAGAGATACCTGATCCTGATGCCCCTGATTGGGGCATGTGATGGCTGTGTGTAATGGGGGTGAAGAACTTTGGGCTTTGAACTGGGTGGGGAAAACCTGGCGAACTTCAGAGTCGGGCTTTCACCAGCTGTGCCAATATGACATGCCTAATAAATCTATACTTTAGCCTTGGAGTTTTGATTTCAATTGGGCTGTTGGAACCATGGCATCATTTAGTGACCGTTCAAAGCTACAATGGCACTGAAAAAAGTGACTAATGACCACTTTGCACACTTACAACCATTGCACCATCCCCACGGTCACGTGACCAAAATTCAGATCCTTGTCAACTGACTCACATTTATAATGATCAGTGTCCCAGGGGTCATGTGATCTCCTATTGCGATCCTCTGACAAGTAAAGACAACAGAGAAGCCAGATTCACTTAATAACCATGCTATTAGCTTAACAACTACAGTGATTCACTTAAGAACTGTGGCAAAAAGGTCGTAAAATGGGCCAAACCCACTTAACAAATGTTTCACTTAACAACAGAAATGTTGGGCTCAATTGTGATTGTAAGTCGAGGACTACCTTTAATAGTTTCTGAATGTCCTTCCTTATTTCAAGAGCTGCTACCCATCCATTCGGTTTATTCTTTCTTAGCAACTTTCTGTCTGTGGATGATATGATATGATAGTGATGATGAGAATGACGATGATTTTCAAAAAGCCAAGATACAGCTAAATGGACCTCCTGACCACATCCCCACCCTGTTCTTTTCTGACCATCGAAACCCCAAATTCCTAAAAGACAACATGCACAATGACCACAATTGGGAAGAATTGTGTTGTTTCTCCGTCCCCACCCCTCCCATTGGATCTGGAGGTCCATCTCCATTTCTTCTCAACTGCATCTCTGTCATCTCCCTAGATTGCATTGTTAACCTTCTGCTTGCAGATTGGGCACGTCTTGCCAGCCATGGGTTGGATGAGTAACCAGGTGTTGATACAGGTAGCGTGAAAGACATGGGTGCAGGGAAGAACCTTCAGCCGGTCACCTGCTTCATACTCCCCCATGCAGATTACACAGGTGTCATACCTGTCACCATGTTTGAAAGTCTTCACTCGGATGCCTTGGTTGGGCCGGCCCCATTTCACCCAACTGACCAGTAGCAAGAAGCTGGTCCCCATGCTGAGGCTGATGAGCAACCCAAATTCCTGTAGGACTTTGAGGAACAGTTGTTGAGTACAATAACCTGGCCAGATCGGCAGGTCATAGACAGCTAATTCCCAAAGAGCCGCATATGTTTCATCCGAGCAGGAATTGTAATAACTCTGGGGTACCACCACCATAATTTGGGCATCCTTTGCGGAATGAACTTGCCTTCTTAAAAGTTTAGAAGATGTCCGTCCGATAAACAACGACGGGATAACGATCGGCAGTCTTGTCTCTTCCATGCTGACCGCCATGTTCACCAAGAAATCAGAACACAAGTTGTAGATGATAGCTGCCCGGTATCCAGCTTCCTGGGCATGGAAAACTTTAAGATTGAAGGAACAGTCGTATCGGCGGATGAGGGCGACGAAGCCAGAAGGAGTCCGGTTCGATATCGGGGCTGCTTTTATAGGGTGACAAGCATTGGCAGGCACCGTTTCAAGTAGGTAACCCTTGAGACCAGTTACAGGCACGGGTGGACCAAAACAGGCTGGGGCTGCGTTAAAATCCATACAGGTGTCATTCTGCTTGTACACCAGATGAACGAACGGTTTGGCCAAGGCGGTCTCGAGAAACAAGGAAATGGTCACTAGCAGAGGAAGAGGTTCCAGCAAGCCCCACATGGTGGAGATCGCTTTCTCCAGACACAATGGATGGAAGATGGAGAGAGAGAGAGACCGGTGGAGTATCTAGATTTCAACCCCTTGGCATTTTGGAAAGCTGGTGAGGGAGCCGCTGAGGCCACGTCAACCAAGCGACGGTCTTCAAGAGCAGACAGCAGAGGTCTCCTTCCTTTTCTTGAAATTATGAAACTCAAGTTCTCTCGACCACAGTGATACCACACTTTTTTCACCACAGGGCATGTGGCTCTCGCCTTCCTCCCCACCCCCAGGTGTAGTAGTTTGAACCAGCCCACTCCCTTGTGACATCACTCCCTCATTGCTTGGGCTACTATCTCTGAGCGGCAAGGAGAGAAGAAGGACTGATGTGTACTTAAACATAACAGGTAAAAGTAAAGATAAAACTTTCCCCTTTCCAGTTGTTAAGAATCCAAATTAGAATAACAGAGTTGGAAGGGACCTTGTAGGTCATCTAGTCCAACCCACTGCCCAAGCCTCTAAGATCCGTCTCACAGTTACTGTTATTATTATTGCTATTGTGTCTGACTTTAGGGAGTGGTGCTCATCTCCATTTCTTGGACAAGGGACACAGCATTTTCCAAAGACATTTTCCATTGTCATATTAGCCAGCATGACTGTATATCTACAGCGAAATTTCGGGCTCAATTGTGGTCGTAACTCAAGGACTGCCTGTAATTTGTTATTTTACGATGTTCTCAGCTATCACGGGGCAGTAACATGGGTGGCATACAAATTTACTATAGAAATATATGTTGGGCTGAATTGTGGTCGTAAGTTGAGGTACTGCCTATAATCAGTTCCAATTTGGGGAACCTCCAGACATGTTGACTTCATTTCCCAGAATTCCCTCACCTGCTTGATCATTGAATGAACATTCTGGAAGTTGTCTATGGAGATTCTCGGCCATTCAGATCATGGCTATCCCAAAGGTGCTTTTTTCAAGAGGCAACTGGACTTTCTTTGTTTGTCTTTGAAGACATTTCGCTTCTTATCCAAGAAGCTTCTTCCGGTCTCACTGAATGGTGGGAGAAAGAAGGATTTATACTCCTTGCAGACAGCTGGTCATTTGCATCCTTTGAGAGAGTCTTTGAGGTCACTTGGGGGTTTCTTTGTGTCCTCAGGGTCACCTGAGTGGTGCAAATGGGTGTGGAGCCTCCTTGGAACTGCTGAAAGGACTGTGTTGTAAACAGGAGATAGATGATTTCGTACCCCTCCCCCTCCGTTGAGAGAGGGCTGTTCGATTTTGACATAGATGGCTTTGACCCCTCTTTCAAACCAAGTGGCCTCAACGACTCTCTCAAAGGATGCAAACGACCAGCCGTCTGCAAGGAGTATAGATCCTTCCGTTCTCCGCCGTTCAGTCAGAGCCGAAGAAGCTTCTTGGATGAGAAGCGAAACCTCTTCAAAGAAAAACCAGAAAGTCCAGTTGCCTCTTGAAGAAAAAAAAAAAACACCTTTGGGAAATTCTGGGAGTTGAAGTCCACTTATTCAGAAGCTGGCCGTCCTGGGAAACATTGCATTTATGAAATGCCATCGAAATGTCAGGAGGCGGGATTGACTTCTAGGCTTCCACCTCCCACCTTAATATTATTCATTGAGCTGTACTAATATTCATTATTTTCTACAGAGCTTGTACGGGAGTTAACTTCTCCCCTGTTTCCAGTAAAATCCTGCTACGTAACTTGCCTTCGAAGCAATAACTGCTCTTGGTTCATGGTTACAGATTGCTCCTCGAGTAAGGAACTAATAGGTTTTGTGAATTGTATGCATCTCGTAAGAATATACTCTGGATAGTTCGGGTGCCTCTTTGAATCCTGAACTGCTGAGCAAGCATTTTTTCCTGTTCTGTGTGTCGACTTTTTCTCAATAAATTAAAACAGTGTGCCGGTTGGCCCAACATTGCTATCCGATCTTTTCTGGACCCGCCATCTTTTCCTGAGCGATGATCTTCCCATATACAGGTCGTCCTCGAGTTACAGCCACTCATTTCTGCAACGGTTTGACGTCACGGCGGCACGGAAAGCAGGGACTTCCAAGTGATCCTGGCCCTTAGCAACCGTCCCAGAAATCCCGAGGACCCCTGATCAAAATTTGGGCAACCAGCTTGTATTGTTGATGGTTTGAGCATCCTGGGGTCATGTGATCACCCTGTGTGACCTTCCCGGCTTCCTTCCAAAAAAGCAAAGTCAATAAGGGGAAGACGGATTTGCTTAACGACTGTGACTCGCTTAACGACTGCAGTGATTTGTGAACAGCCATGGCCAAAAAGGTTGTAAATTCAAGCGTGACTCATTTAACAACCGCCTGGCTCAGAGGTGGGCGTCACATACTGTAGCAACCGGTTGCCCCAGCACCGGAAAAGTGAGTGAGCGCTTGTGCACGCTCGCTTCGCTAGCGCTTGTGCCATCCACACATGAGTGCACCGTCACAAAACACAGCAATTCGCTCGTGTGCGTGACCGGCATTGAGCCAGGTCGCCACTACCGGTTACCACGAACCGGTCTGAACCGGCTGAATACCACCTCTGGCCTTGCTTAACAACGGAGATTGTGGCCGTAAGTTGAGGAATGTCAGTGTCTTTCTTTTGTTTTTTGTTTTATTCTCATCAGACTCCACCTCCCACAAATGAGCAGGTACTATAGAATCCACCATTGGAAGGTATCCTTGAGGCTATCAGGACCGCACACACCCTGCTCTGAGTAGGAATCCAGGTGTAAGCATCCCAGCTACAGTAGATGGTTGCCCAACCTCTGTTGAATGAACCCAATGAAGGAGGAAAATTCTGCTTCTTGGGAGTCGTTGTGCATTTCCACCACTGTTCATTAAAAATTTTCTAGGATTCATCTGCCTTCTTATAACTTAAACCAACTGTAACTTAGTCCTTTCTTAAAAGGTACAGGGGACCCTACACCATTCCAGACAAATGGGTTGTACAATCTCTTTTTTAAAACCTCCAGTGTTGGAGCATTCACAACTTCTGGAGGCAAGTTGTTCCACTGGTTAGGAAATTCCATTTCACTGTCAGAAAATTCCTCCTTAGTTCCAGGTTGCTTCTCTTCTTGATTAGTTTCCATCCATTGCTTCTTCTCCTGCCTTCAGGTGCTTTGGAGAATAGGTGGACCTGAAATTTGCGTACCGAGCAAATAGACCAACAGATGATGCTGTTAATATGGCTCTGCACTACATCCTACAACATCTTGAATCTCCAAAGACCTACGCAAGGGTCCTCTTTGTAGACTTTAGTTCAGCATTCAAAACCATCATTCCAGACACTCTTCTAACTAAGCTAAACCAGCTACAGGTACCTGAACACACTTGTAAGTGGATCATAAGCTTCCTAACAGACAGGAAGCAGCAGGTGAAGCTAAGCAGAATCCCATCAGATATCTCTACAATTAGCACAGGGGCCCCCCAAGGCTGTGTGCTCTCCCCACTTCTCTTCTCTCTGTATACCAATGACTGCATCTCAAACGATCCATCTGTTAAACTACTGAAGTCCGCGGATGACACAAGAGTGATCGGTCCCATCCGAGACAATGATGAATCCGCATACAGATGGGAGGTTGAACAACTAGCCTCGTGGTGCGACCGGAACGATCTGGAACTGAACACACTCAAAACCGTAGAAATGGTGGTGGACTTTAGGAGAAACCCTCCCATGCTTCCACCTCTCACAATACTAGACAACACAGTAGCAACAGTAGAGACCTTCAGATTTCTAGATTCTACCATATCGCAAGACCTAAAATGGACACCCAACATCAAGAATGTTGTTTCTGCGCCAACTCAGGAAGCTCAAACTGCCCAAGGAGCTGCTGATCCAGTTCTACAGAGGAATTATTGAGTCTGTCATCTGCACCTCCATAACTGTCCGGTTTGACTCTGCAACCCAACAAGACAGACACAGACTTCAGAGGATGATTAGAACTGCGGAAAAAACAATGGCTACCAACCTGCCTTCCATTGAGGACCTGTATACTGCACGAGTTAAAAAGAGGGCTGTGAAAATATTTACAGACCCTCGCATTCTGGACATAAACTCTTTCAACTCCTACCCTCAAAATGACGCTATAGAGCACTGCACACCAGAACAACTAGACACAAGGACAGTTTTTTCCCAAACGCCATTGCTCTGCTAAACAAATATTTCCCTCAACACTGTCAAACTATTTACTAAGTCTGCACTACTATTAATCTTCTCATCTTCTCATTGTTCCCATCACCCATCTCCTCCCACTTTTGACTGTACGACTGTAACCTTGTCGCTGGGATCCTTACGATTTATATTGATAATGTTTCCTGATTGCTTATTTGTACCATAGGACTATCATTAAGTGTTGTACCTTATGATTCTTGACAAACGTATCTTTTCTTTTTATGTATACTGAGAGCATATGCACCAAGACAAATTCCTTGTGTGTCCAATCACACTTGGCCAATAAAAAATTCTATTCTATTCTATTCTATTCTATTCTATTCTATTCTATTCTATTCTATTCTATTCTATTCTATTCTATTCTATTCTATTCTATTCTATTCTACTCTACTCCATTCTATTCTAATTTGTGGCACCCCCAGCGATATTGGAAGACTGCTATCATGTCACCTCTAGTCCTTTTTATTAAACTAGACATGTCCAGTTCCTGCAACCATTCTTCATTAGCTTCCAGTAAGATGATCTATTTGAACAGGGATTGGACTAGGAGGTTCCTTTCCACCCTGCATTCTATATACTATGCTCTAAGATATGTGGACTAAAGTTCCCAAAATTGATTCTGATTGATTTGATTGATTGATTGAATCCCCCAACCAGCCAGGTTGAAGAGAGCTGAAGTTCACATGCCTTAAAGTTGTTAAAGTTGGAGAAACATATCTTCCTAATACCTATTTTGGGGGATTTGAGACCCATACATCTTGTAACTATGGGAAAGTTTGGACCTTACGATTCTTGTCCATGACTATACAGTATTTCCATCCTCCAGTCCACAAGCATCTCTTGTTTGATTTACTTGTGCTGGGGACTATTGCCACATCGTAAAGCTCTCCTCCCGGTTCCTCCAACTTCGCCCATCAACCATCCCTCCTTCCCTCCCTTCCCCGGCTCTGCAGTATACTTGCTCATTAGGATTTTGATGTATTTAAATGTCAACAAGCCACCAAGGAAATGCAGCTGTGGTTGTGTAAGAGCAGAGCAATTAAACAGAAAAGGTCCCACTTTACCTCTTGAAAAGGAGGCAAACTCCAGTGGAGGAATCAGAATAACAGAACAACGGAATCAGAGAGTTGGAAGGGGCCTTGGAGGTCCTCTAGTCCAACCCTCTGCTCAGCCAGGAAGCCCTCTCCCATTTCAGACAAATGGTTGTCCAATCTCCTCTTGAGAACTTGCAGTGTTGGAGCATTCACGACTTCTGGAGGCAAGTCCTTGTCAGGGGTGGAATTCAAGCTTTTTTACTACCGGTTCTGTGGGCGTGGCTTGGTGGCTTGATGGGTGTGGCTTGGTGGGTGTGGCTTGATGGGCATGGCAGGGGAAAGATACTGCAAAATCTCCATTCCTTCCCCACTCCTGGGAGAAGGATACTGCAAAATCCCCATTCCCTCTCCACGCCTGGGGGGAAGGATACTGCAAGATCTCCACTCCGACCCCACTCCTGGGGGAAGAATACTGCAAAATCCCCATTCCCACCCCACTCCTGGGGGAAGGATACTGCAAAATCTCCACTCCGACCCGACTCTTGTGGGAAGGGTACTGCAAAATCTCCATTCCCACCCCACTCCTGGGGGAAGGATACTGCAAAATCTCCATTCCCACCCCACTCCAGTGGAAGGATACTGCAAAATCTCCATTCCCACCCCACACCTGGGGGAAGGATACTGCAAAATCTCCACTCCGACCCCACTCCTGGGGGGAGGATACTGCAAAATCCCCATTCCCTCCCCACTCCTGAGGGAAGGATACTGCAAAATCTCCATTCCCACCCCACTCCTGGGGGAAGGATACTGCAAAATCTCCATTCCCACCTCACTCTGGGGCCAGCCAGAGGTGGTATTTGCCGGTTCTCCGAACTACTCAAAATTTCTGCTACAGGTTCTCAAGAACCTGTCAGAACCTGCTGAATAGCACCCCTGCTTCCACTGATTAATTGTTCTCACTGTCAGGAAATTTCTCCTTAGTTCTTGGTTGCTTCTCTCTTTGATTAGTTTCCATCTGTTGCTTCTTGTCCTGCTTTCTGGTGCTTTGAAGAAAACGTTGATCCCGCTCTTCTTTGTGGCAGCCCCTCAAATATTGGAAAACTGCTATCATGTCTCCCCCGGTCCTTCTTTCCATTAAACTAGACATACCCAATTCCTGCAACCGTTCTTCATATGTTTTAGCCTTCAGTCCCCTGATCAACTTTATTGCTCTTCTCTGCACTCTTTCTAGAGTCTCAACATCTTTTTTAAAATAAGGAAAACGCAGCCATTCTTGAATTTTAACCTATCATTCACTGAACCTGTTCTTGTTTTTTCTAGGTTGAAATCGATGTCTCTTGATTTAGGGCCTCCAAGATCTTGGCTCTACCAGCCTGAGAAGGTTGCCATCCAACCAGCCACTTCCAACCATATCATGAATCTGCTTAGTGGGTGTACATTTAGATGTGTGAATATTTCAACAGTTCATCCATTCGACAGTCTTAGGGGGGGAAAATGTTGAGAAAGATTCTTCGCCAAGAGAAGGAGAAAACTCTGCTTATCTGTTGACCCACATCTGGTGTGGGTTGAGAAAAGAGAACTAGAGAACTAGTTGAGATAGTTGTGCAAACTCAGTGCAGGGCTCCTCAACATCCAAGCTTCAGAAATGGGCTACAAGAAGTGAGTTGTACAACAAAAGGATAGGAGAAGAACAAGGATTTGGGATTAAACCATGGGCTCTCCTTTTGATTAGATCCTTAGAAATGTAATTTCATTTGGTAGACAGAAAATTCTTGCAGGAAACCTGTTTATATATCAAACCCTGTCCTTGATGTTTCCATGAAATGTCTTGAGTTGGTGAGGTGATGCTTCCCATATGTGAAGTCTTTTATTTAGAATAACAGAGTTGGAAGGGACCTTGGAGGTCTTCTAGCCCAACCCCTTGCTCAGGCAAGAAACCCTACACCACTTCAGACAAATGGTTATCCAACATCCTCTTAAAAACTTGCAGTGTTGGAGCATTCACAACTTCTGGAGGCAAGTTGTTCCACTGGTTAATTGTTCTGTCAGGAAATTTCTCCTTAGTTCTAAGTTGCTTCACGTGAAGTCTTGAGTTGGTGTTTCCCCATCATGAAAAGTCTTGAGATGTCTTGAGTTAGTGAGTTGGTGCTTCCCACCCTTGAAATGTCTTAAGATATCTTGAGTTGGTGCTTCCCACACATGAAGTGGCTTGAGTTGGTGTTTCCCAGCCATGAAATGTCTTGAGATGTCTTGAGTTGGTGTGTTGATGCTTCCCACACATGAAGTCTTGAGTTGGTGCTTCTCATCCATGAAGTGGCTTTAGATGTCTTGAGTTGGTGTTTCCCTGCCATGAAATCTCTTGAGATGTCTTGAGTTGATGTTTCTCAGCCATTAAATCTCTTGAGATGTCTTGAGTTGATGTTTCTCAGCCATGAAATGATGTTTCCTACCCACAAAATGGCTTGAGATATATTGAGAGTTGGGGAGTTGGTGCTTCCCACTGCTTGTAAAGGACATCCTCACGACATCCTCTTATCATCATCCCCCTGCTGGATCCAAGTTGTCCCAGCATGAAAGTACTGTCTTTTCTCTTACCCAATACAAACTTTCCCAAGTGGACATTCCAGGCATGGGAAAAGAAGGCATCTTGGATGACTGTTAGGATTGGAGGTCTGCATGATAGGACAGCAGGATTGCTGTGGGATTCCTCCCTTCCATCCTGACCATTTTTGGTGTTGTCTTCTTAGTAGCCTTGGGAGTGGGGCACAATTGCCCAGCCATGATTTTCATTTAGAGTAGTGATCTCTGGCTGAAAAGAAGGCCTTCACTACCACTTTGAAGTGTCCCAGATGAGCTAGCAGGGACTTCTAAGAAAAGGACCAAGACAAAATGAGAAAGATACCTACAACACTCAAAAAATGTGCTCAGCATGATGGCTTTATACAACCAAATTTGTGGGGTCCTTGGAGCTCTCTGATGTTTTCTTGCAAACATTTCATTACCATACTAGGTAACGTTATCCATCCTAGAAGAGAGCGTGGGGTTTCCTCTCTGATGATGTGACCTATTTGGGCCATGAAACGTCTGCAAGAAAACAACCAAGCTCAGAGAGCATCAAGGACCCCACAATCCTCCTCCTCTCCTCCTCCTCTCCTCCCTTCCTTCTCCTTCTCCTTCTCCTTCTCCTTCTCCTTCTCCTTCTCCTCCTCCTCCTCCTCCTCCTCCTCCTCCTCCTCCTCCTCCTCCTCCTCCTCCTCCTCCTCCTCCTCCTCTCCACAAACCCCACTCCCTTCTAGCCCTGTTGATGTTACCTAGTTGGGTCATGAAACGTCTGCAAAGAAACAACCAAGTTCAGAGAACACCAAGGATCCCACAGTTCTCCTCCTTCTCCTTCTCCTTCTCCTTCTCCTTCTCCTTCTCCTTCTCCTTCTCCTTCTCCTTCTCCTCTCCTCCCTTCTAGCACTGTTGATGTTACCTATTGGGTCATGAAACATCTGCAAAGGAACAACCAAGTTCAGAGAATACCAAGGATCTCACAGTTCTCCTCCTTCTCCTTCTCCTTCTCCTTCTCCTTCTCCTTCTCCTCCTCCTCTCCACAAACCCCACTCCCTTCTAGCCCTGTTGATGTTACCTAGTTGGGTCATGAAACGTCTGCAAAGAAACAACCAAGTTCAGAGAACATCAAGGATCCCACAGTTCTCCTCCTTCTCCTTCTCCTCCTCCTCCTCCTCCTCCTCCTCCTCTCCACACACCCCACCCCTTTCTAGCACTGTTGATGTTACCTAGTTTGGGTCATGAAACATCTGCAAGAAAACAACCAAGCTCGGAGGGCACCAAGCTCTCCCCAAGAGTTCAGCCCTGAGCTACCAATATTGTCTTCCATCATTTGCTGCTTGGGACGGAGTAAAAGAGGTTAAAACCTCTGCTGCTTCTTGGATCTCAGAAGATCTGTAGGTTCCTCTCCAACTTTACCTCTTGTATTCTTTTTTTTTTTAATTTTTATTACATATATAAACACACAAAAAATACATACACATACACATACAAATGCGACAAATACAACATTAATAACATAAATGACATCTAAATGTAGTGTCTGATTTTATCCGACATCAATAACCTAAATTCCTCAATGTATATTCCTTCCTCTCGCCTTATATAATGATATTATTTTTGAATCTTTAATTATGCATTGTTATATCTTATTTGGTACAGAATTTTGTTTTACTCTTTTAGAATCCTCTTTTGGTTTTGGTTTTCCCCTCTAACCATGGATACCACCTTTGCCAAACCAGGTAGTAGTCAGATTCTTCCTTTCCTTGAATTTCCTTGGTGAGTCTGTCCATCTCAGCACATTCCATGACTTTAGATATTATTCTATCTTGTGTTGGGACTTCTTCCAGTTTCCAATTTTGTGCATAAATGATCCTTGAGGCAGTCGAAATATGTGTGATCAAGTATATTGTTTCTCTGTCGTAATTACTTGTAAATATGCCTAATAAATATGTTTCCGGTCTTAGTGGTACTTTTTGGGCTGTTATTTGTTCCAATTGGGTTTTGATATTATTCCAGAATTGTTTGGCTTTGGGACACGACCATCACATGTGGTAGTATGTCCCTTTTTGTGCTTTGCATTTCCAGCAGAGTGAAGATGTATTGGGGAACATTTTGGAGATTCGTGCCGGTGGGAGATGCCATCTATAAAACATCTTGTAAGAATTAAACAAATGGGAAAAACTATGAAAAATTAACAGTAAATTTACCTTATCAGTACCGTACAAAGAAAATATTTACCTCTTGTATTCTAAGACAAAGTAGAGATTTGGCTAAAGCCCACATTCCATTTGGCATTTTCCTCTGGTTGGATGGCATGGCTTGCTCCCTCCCTCGCCCCTCCCTTCTCTGTTATTAAAAATAATATTCATGTTCTTGTTTCTCCAAAAGCACACTGCAGCTTACATGCTTCGATAATAGCTTCTAAACACTCCAGACCATCTCCAACCATCGGGACCCAGAGACCTCTATTATCTATCCTTGATTTTTTTTTGCCCCCCCCCCCACCTCTCTCTCTCTCCTTCTCTCTTTTGGCCATTCTTTAATCCTTTCCCATAATTACACTCCGTTCTCAAAGCGGAGTATTCCCTCGTAGCAACATTTAGCCCTGCATTTCTCATCAAGACGTGGGACTCCGCGTTGGTGCTCACATCGCCAGGAATCTGCAGCTTTGAGCAAGCCATTCCCACAAATATCTAGGGCAGGAAATGTCCGCCAGATCCGTTAACTTTGCAAGCACTTGGGGTATCCTCAGGGGTGGGATTCAAATAATTTAACACCCGTTTCTCTGCCCGAATGACCGGCTGGGTGGGCATGGCCAGGGTGTATGTTCTGCCCCAGCTATGGACCCCAAAGAACACAGCACACACAAAATTTGTACAAAACTTAATTTACTAAAATAACTCAGTCTTTTTCAAAACAAAGGCTGTTAATAAACTTTCTTAACAGCCTACAAGAAACCAAAGACAAAGTAATCACAATCTTACTATGGTTGGCAGAAAGCCCAGAAGCAATTTGCAGAGAATCCAGACGCGAAGGAGAACGAATTAAAGTTGTTCCCTACAAATTGCTTCAGTCGGCGTTCCTCCTTAAATAGGCTAAGGGAGTGGCCAATTAGCCGCAAGCCTTACTCTCGAGGAGACCTCCTCCTGAGGAGCCACTCCTGCCTTTTGGCAGCTCTGCGCGCCTGTGCATCGAGAAGAGGCTCCTCCTCTTCATCCTCTTCTTCGTCTAAGGGAGCTTCTGGAGGTTCTGAAGGCCCTGGCTGAATCCCCGCCTCTGGCACCACATCTTCTCCAGCCTCCTCACTGTCCAACTCGAGCGCCAGCTGCACAGGCTGCTGGAGCAGCACCACACCAGCCTCCTCGCTGTCAGAGTCAGCTACAATACGCAGAGGCCGCTGACGGGCCACAACAGTGTACTTGGCCTCCTGCACCCCCCTGGGAGCAAAAATGCTGCCCCCTGTGCCCAGTTTTGGGCCTAATAAGCCTCCCTGCAGCCTCCTGGGAGCAAAAACAGGCCGTGGGGCATCAGTGCCTTACCAGCACCCCCAGATCCCCCTTTTGGGCCTAGTATGCCTCCCTGCACTTACCTGGGAGCCAAAACGGAGCGCATGGGGACTCCTGGAAGGGGCAGAGTGGGGAGGGGCGGAGCCAGCCAGCAATTTAACAACTGGTTCATCAGAACCGGCCCAAACCGGCTGAACCACTGGGTAGCCCCAAATGCACAGGTATGGTACAGGTAGCTCTCAAGTTGCAACCACAACTGAGCCCAAAGTGTATGTTGCTAAGAGAGAAATTTGCTGAGTTTGCCCCGTTTTATGACTTTTCTTGCCACATTCACTCTGGTTGTTAAATGAGTAACATGATTGTTAAGTGAATCTGGTTTCCCTATTGACTTTGCTTGTCAGAAGGTCACAAAGGGCGATCGCATGACTCCGGGACACCGCAACCGTCCTAAATGTGAGCCAGTTGTCAAGCATCCAAAGGTAAATCATGGCATCACGGGGATGTTATAGTTATTAAGTGTGAAAAATGGTCCTAAGTCACTTTATTCAGTGCTGTTGAAACTTTGAATGGTCATTAAGAGAACTGCTGTAAGTTGAGGACTACCTGTGTGTGTAGGTGGTACTGGGCTTAATACAGGGTTGAGTTCTACTTACCTTTACTACCGGTTCGCAACAGGGCCGCTCGCACGCGCTCTTCTACACATGCACAGAAGCATTTTGAAGACGTCGGGGTCGGTGGGCGGGGCCTCCCACCGGTTTACTACCAGTTATATAGAACCGGTGTGAACCGGGGACAACCCACCACTGGCTTAATAGTACGTAGTAACTGTGAGGGGGATCTTGGAGTCCTAGCGGACAATCACTTAAATATGAGCCAGCCGTGTGTAGCAGATGCCAAAAAAAGCGAACACAGTTCTAGGCTGCATTAACAGAGGGATAGAATCAAGATCACGTGAAGTGTTAATACCACTTTATAAAGGCTTAGTAAGACCACACCTAGAATACGGCATTCAGTTTTGGTCGCCACGATGTAAAAGAGATGTGGAGACTCTAGAACAGTGATGACTAACCTTTTTGCTGTTGTGTGCCAAAAGTGGGGGGAGCACAGGGAGGTCACCCACGTGTGTGCCCACACCCATAATTCAATGTACCCCACCCCCACACATGCCCGTGCGCCCCCTACACCCCGCCTCCGCTTTTAACACGCGATGGCATGGTGGGCCTGGTAGGCCCGTTTTTCACCCTCCCCAGGCTCCAGAGGCTTTCTAGGAGCCTGGGGAGGGCAAAAACAGCCTTCCCCATCCCCCCGGAGACCCTCCGGAGGCCAGAAACAGCCCATTTCCCAACTTCCGGTGGGACCAGAAGGCCCAAAAATCAGCTGGCCGGAGCACGCATGCACACTGGAGCTGAGCTATGGCAATGCTCGTGTGCCCACTGATATGGCTCCATGTGCCAACTGTGGCACCCGTGCCATAGGTTCGCCATCATGGCTCTAGAAAGAGTGCAGAGAAGAGGAACCAAGATGATGAGGGGACTGGAGGATAAAACATACGAAGAACGGTTGCAGGAACTGGGTAGGTCTAGTTTAATGAAAAGAAGGACTAGGGGAGACATGAAAGCAATCTTCCAATATTTGAGGGACTACCACAAAGAAGAGGGAGTCAAGCTATTCTGCAAAGCCCCTGATGGTAGGAGAAAGAAACAACGGATGGACACTAATCGAGGAGAGAGACAACTTTGAACAAAGGAGAAATTTCCTAACAGTTAGAACAATTAATTGGCGGAATATCCCCATCAGTCAATTGCAAAAAGGCAGCTTTTCTTGAAACAGCTTACATCCTGCTTCTGCTATGTGAGGTTTAACACAATCAGGCAACAACATTTCCTTATTTTACTTTTACTTTACTTTACTTTATTTTGGATTTATATACCGCCCTACTCCCGAAGGACTCAGGGCGGTGAACAGCCAAAGGATAAAACACACATAATACAAAATTTAAAAAACAATGTAAAAGCACATTAAATAATTTGGCCCATACAAATTAAAACACCCCTATTGTTGTAAAACAAATTTAAAATTAACAATTAAAAGGAAGTTAGGCCAGGCCAGCCTGTTGAAATAAAAAGGTCTTGAGGGCACGGCGGAATGTGCGTAAATCCAGGTCCTTATTCAAGGTCCTTGAGAAGGACGGGAGGCGGTAGACCAAAATGTCAAATCCAGCCTAAACATCTGGCTGATTGTGCGATCCAACCACACAACCATAGTAAATTGGGTGAGCCGAATTGTTTTTTTTTTTCCTCCTCAACTTTTTCAAAACTCGTTTTCACGCCGCGCGTGCCTTGTTTTATAAACTTTTCGTCCCCGTGAATTTGGACCGTATAAATAGCACTTCTCATTATCAAAACACTATGGTGTAAATCAGCATTTTGATTACGGTGACAATTAATTCTAAAGATTAGGAACCAATTATGCTTTACTCGGGTTAGTTTATTTATAGTCATTAGGAACATGTTTCTGGACTCTGGGGCGATTTAGTTATTTATTTCGTTGTCGGATAAATTTAAACACTTTTCCCTCAGGAGCTCAGGGTGATATACATATTGTAGCACTCTGTCATCCCATTTTCTACACCACAACCCTGTGAGGTAGGTTGGAGACCGAGAAGAATTGGGCGGAGAAGTGGGTGGGGGGGACTGATCCAGGCTCAGCCAATAAGCTTTTCAGACTGAGGCAGGACTAAAACTCTCCCCCACCCCTCAGTCCCGTCTCCCATTATATCTGATTGGCTCCTCGGCTGAGAGGGAAGAGCAGGGTCAGCGTCAGCCAATGAGCTTCTTGGACTGAGGCAGGATTTGAACCCAGCTCTCCACACTTCTAGTTCAGCCCTGATCCCCATTGCATCTGAATGGGTCTTTGGCGGGGGTGAAATGTAAAATGTGTTACTAACGGTTCTGTGGGCGTGGTTTGGTGGTGGTGGGGGTAATGTGACTGGGTGGGCGTGGCCAACTTTTTTTTTTTTAAACTTTTCAAAGCATTTTTTCTAATGCTTTGAAAAGCCTCTGGCGATCAGGCGACTCAGCTGGGATCGTCAGAGACTTTTTAAAACATTTTTTTTACCAGGTTGCAGAAAAAAATGCTTTGAAAAGCCTCTGAGGATTCCCAGCTGAGCCGTGGGATCATCAGAGGCTTTTTTTTTTTTTTACTTTTAAAAGCATTTTTTCGTCGGAAGAGGTTGTAGAAAAAATGCTTTTAAAAGTAAAAAAAAAAAAAGCCTCTGATGATTGTGCAACTCAGCTAAGTAGGGGGGAGGGGCGCAGGGATTTTTGCTACTGGTTCTCTGAACCAGTTCAGGCGATCCGGTCCGAACCGGGAGCATTTCACCCCTGGTCTTTGGGCTGAGAGGGAGGGGCCGGCCCGGAGTCAACCAATGAGCTTCTGGAATTGAGGAGGGTCTAGAAACTGGCTTTGCCCCCTTCTTGGTCCAGCCCCTTCCTCACAACCCCTGATTGGCTCTTGGACTGAGAGGGAGGGACTGCCCTGAAATTCAGCCAATCGGTTTTGGTGGCTGAGGGAGGATTAGAACTCGGACCTCCCCACTGTTTATAGAGAACAATGAAGACTGCAGAGGTGCTTGGGTGGGTGGCTTTCCCCCCCCACTTTTTTGGAATTTCCTAAATTTAGAAATAAATCACACGATCTTTTATGAGATGGAGGTTTAGTGATCAGTTTACAAATTAGGTTGGCTTTTTGTAAGCAGCATAATGTGCTCTTTTGTCTTGTTTTGTTCTGGGGTACAAAAACAACAACAGCAGTAAAAATAGGAGGTCCAAATATAATGATATGGATTTCATGAGTCAACCTGACAATTCAAAAGGATAATTACAGCGACACAGGTGGGGCTGTGCGCAGAACGGGCTGTTTCTCCAGATTTGTATATAATATTGCAGAGATAATCTTTTTTGGAATCTAGAGTTTTTCTCCCCCTCTCCCTCCCCCACATCCTTCCCTTCCCTTTTTTTATTAATTTACTTCCCTTCCTTTCTCCTTCCTTCATTCCTTCATTCCTTTCTTCCTCTACCTCTCCTTCTTTCCCTTCTAATCCCTCTTTCATCTACCTTCTTTGCTCCATCCTTCAATCTCCCTCTGTCCCTCTCCCTCTCCCTCCCTTCTCCCTCCTTCCTTCCTTCCATCCTTCCTCTCTCCCACCCTTCCTTCCCTTTCCTCCCTCCCTCCTTCCTTCCTTTCTCCCTCCTTCCTTCCTTTTTCCCACCCCTCCTTCCCTCCCTCCCACTCTTCCTTCCCCTCCCCTCCCCACCCTCCCATCTTTTCTTCTTTCCTCTCTCCCTCCCTCCCTTTCCCTCCTTCCTTCATGCTCCCCTTCTCCTTCCCCCTTTCCTTCCCACTCCCCCTTTCCTCCCCTCCCCTCTCCTTCCTTCTCTCCCCCCTACCTCCTTCCTTTCTTTACCACTTCCTCTTCTCCCCCCTTCCGTGCCTTCCTCTCTCCCTTCCTCCCTCCCTCTCCCTTTCCTTTCCACTCCCTCTTCCCTTCCTCCCTCCCTCCTTCCTTTACCACTTCCTCTTCTCTCTCCCTTCCTTTCTCCCTCCTTCCCTCCCTCCCTTCTTCCTTTGCTCCCTCCCTCCCTTTCTTCCTTTCCCCCCTTTTCCTTGCCACCCCACTCCCTCTTCCCATTCACTTCCCTTCTTTCTTTCCTTCCTTCCTCTCTCCCTTCCTCCCTCCCTCCTTCCCTTCTTCCTTCATGCTCCCTTTCTCCTTCCCCCTTTCCCTCCCACTCCCCCTTCTCTCCCGTCCTTCCCCTCCTCCTTCCCTCCTTCCTTCCTTTACCACTTCGTCTTCTCTCTCCCTTCCTTGCCTTCTTCTCTCCCTCCCTCCCTCCTCCCTCCCCCTTTCCACTCCCTCTTCCCTTTCCTCCCATCTCCTTCCTTCCTTCCCTCCCTCCCTCTCTTCTTCCTTTGCTCTCTCCCTCTCTCCCCTTTTCCTTGCCAGCCCTCTTCTCTTTCCTTCCCCCCCCCTCTCCTCCCCCTCCCTTCCCCCCTCTCTTTGCAAAACATCCAGGGAGCCCAAAGCCAGCTTTCCATCCCATTTTCCTCTTGCTAAGAAGCTTCTTTCTGCCAGGCTGAAAGCGGCCGAAAGGCTGGGCCCTCCTGAGGAATAACAGCATGTACTTTGGCAGATTACCCCAGGGAAATCCTTCCTCGCTTTACCTGGACAATATACATTTTTTTTTCAGAGGCCGGCAATGCAGTTGGCAGGAAAAAGAGGGGGGGGAGGCATTGTCACAAGCTCTTGCAAGGGGGAACAGAAGATTAAAAAAAAGAGAGAGAGAGAGAGAGAGAGCTGCCTGGAAGTGTGGAGATATGTCGTCGTTGTTATTCCAATTTTTCTCCACACCAGACACTCATAAAATAGCTTTAAAAGACTCCTAAAGGAGGAGGGAGACCTTCAGGCTAGCAAAGTTCTCTTCTTTTGACTTCTCCCTATCCTGACACCACCGCCGGAAACTCAGGTTTGGCCGCCACGGTGTAAAAAAGATGTGGAGACTCTGGAAAGAGTGCAGAGAAGAGCAACGAAGATGATGAGGGGACTGGAGGCTAAAACATATGAAGAACGGTTGCAGGAACTGGGTATGTCTAGTTTGATGAAAAGAAGGACCAGGGGTGACATAATAACAGTGTTCCAATATCTCAGGGGCTGCCCCAAAGAAGAGGGAGTCAAGCTATTCTCTAAAGCACCTGAGGGCAGGACAAGAAGCAATGGGTGGAAATTAATAAAGGAGAGAAACAACTGAGAACTAAGGAGAAATTTCCTGACAGTGAGAACAATTAACCAGTGGAACAACTTGCCTCCAGAAGTTGTGAATGCTCCAACACTGGGAGAGGTTGGACAACCATTTGTCTAAAGTGGTGTAGAGTTTCTTGCCTAAGCAGGGGATTAGACCGGAAGACCTCCAAGGTCCCTTCCAACTCTATTCTATTCTATTCTATTCTATTCTATTCTATTCTATTCTATTCTATTCTATTCTATTCTATTCTATTCTACCCTACCCTACAAAGCATCAGAAAGCAGGGCAAGAAGCAAAGGATGGAAACTAATCAAGGAGAGAAGCAACCTAGAACTAAGGAGATAGTTTATCTATCTCGTTTATCTATCTATCTACCTACCTACCTATATCATCCCTCTCTCTATCATCTCTCTCTATTTACCTAGTTATCTATGTCTTTCTTTCTTTCTCTTTCTTTCTTTCTTTCTTTCTTTCTTTCTTTCTTTCTTTCTTTCTTTCTTTCCTTCCTTCTTTCTTTCTTTCTTTCTTTCTTTCTTTCTGTCTGTCTGTCTGTCTGTCTGTCTGTCTGTCTACCGTAACACTCTCTCTCTCTCTCTCTCTCATCTATCTATCTAGTTATATAGTTATCTATCAAATTTATTTTCCACCTATCTCGTGATTCAATGCTCCTTCTGTTCTATAAACAGATATAAAAAGCTATAGATAGCTTGATAGCTAGAGATAGCCAGATAGCTAGATAGATAGCTAGATAGATAGATAGATAGATAGCCAGATAGATAGATAGATAGATAGATAGATAGATAGATAGATAGATAAATGATAGATAGATAGCTAGATAGATAGATAGCCAGATAGATAGATAGATAGATAGATAGATAGATAGATAGATAGCCAGATAGATAGATAGATAGATAGATAGATAGATAGATAGATAGATAGATAGATAAATGATAGATAGATAGATAGATAGATAGCCAGATAGATAGATAGATAGATAGATAGATAGCCAGATAGATAGATAGATAGCTAGATAGCTAGCTAGCTAGCTAGATAGATAGATAGATAGATAGATAGATAGATAGATAGATAGATAGATAGATAGATAGATAGATAGATAGATAGATAGAGATAGACAGACAGGTGAGTGAATTAGAGAGAGAGAGATGATAAACAATGATAGATGATAGATAGATAGATAGATAGATAGATAGATAGATAGATAGATAGATAGATAGATAGATAGATAGGTAAATAGAGATGATAGACAGACAGGTGAGAGAGAGAGATGATAGATAAACAATGATAGATGATAGATAGATAGATAGATAGATAGATAGATAGATAGATAGATAGATAGATAGATATTTGCAGTTGATGTTATTATTCCTGTTTATCCCCAGAGTCCTTCAGTATTCTGGCAACTTACAAATATGACAAGCAAACAAAATGCAGGGAGAAAAGCCACATTCTTCCATTGAAAATCCTTGAAAATTAATTAAGGCAGATATTTTTTTAGCGCGGTGCTTCTGTAGGTGCATGGACATCGATTTCCAGCCTTCCCCAGCCAGCATGAATGAAGTCCACACATCTTAAAGTTAGCCAACTTGCGAAATGCTGTTCTAGCATTTATTTATTTTTTTCTCTTCTCCGTCTGCAAACTCTCTGGGCTGCTTGGCCCCATGCGAATGATTTAAAACCAAATAAAAGCAGAGTTGCTTAAGGATTAAGAATGATTTATAGATGTCACCGGCTCTTTTTCTGGCTTCCGCACGTTGGTTTTACGAGTTTATCCACCATTTAATTAGAGGGAATGGATTGCTGGTAGTTATGTCATTTCACAATGAGGATTTGATTGCTATAGCTCAGTGTTTCTCAACCTTGGTAGCTTGAAGATGGGTGGACTTCAACTCCCAGAATCCCCCAGCTGCTGGCTGGGGGATTCTGGGAGTTGAAGTCCACCCATCTTGAAGCTACCAAGGTTGAGAAACACTGCTATGGCTGTATTTGGCCTGTTGCATTGTACCACAATATTCAACCCAATCAAAAAGTCGCAACCTGCACAACCCCGAAACACACACACACACACACACACACACAAGCATTTACAGATTAAGCTAGTCCTCAGTTCATTTAGTGACCGTTCACGGTTACAACGGCACTGAAAAAAGTGACTTATGACCGTTTTTCACACTTTACGACCGTTGCAGCATCCCCATGGTCACGTGATCAAAAATTAGGGCGCTTGGCAACCGACTCATGGTTATGACCGCTGCAATAGCCCGGGGTAACGTTTGCGACCTTCTGACGAACCAAGTCGATGGAGAAGTCGGATTCACTTAACAACCGGGTGACTGACTTAAACAACTACAATGATTGATTTAACAACTCTTAGGATATCAAACGGGGCAAACTCACTTTACAAACGTTTCGCTTAGCAACGGAAATTTTGGGCTCCATTGTGGCTGTAACTCCAGGAACACCTGTTGCAGAGGTGGGTTTCAGCAGGTTCTGACCAGTTCTGGAGAACCAGTAGCGGAAATTTTGAGTAGTTTGGAGAACTGGTAGTAAAAATTCTAACTGGCCCCACCCCCATCTATTCTCTGCCTCCCGAGTCCCAGCTGATCGGAAGGAAATGGGGATTTTGCAGTAACCTTCCCCTGGAGTGGGGTGGGAATGGAGGTTTTACAGTATCCTTCCCCTGCCATGCCCACCAAGCCATGCCATGCCCACCAAGTCACACCCACAGAACCGGTAGTAAAAAATTTTGAAACCCATCACTGACCTGTTGCCAATAGCCACAATACAGATAGTCCTCGATTTACAACCATAATCCCTGTTGCTAAGTGAGACATTTGTTGAGTGAGTTTTGCCCCATTTTACGACTTTTCTTGCCACAGTTGTTAAGTGAATCAGGGCAGTTGTTAATTGAACAACCCTATTGTTAAGTAAATCTGGCTTCCCCATTGACTTTGCTTGCCGGAAGGTCCCAAAAGGGGGATCACGTGACCCCAGGACACTGCAACTGTCATAAGTATGAACCCGTTGAGAAGCATCCAAATTATGATCATATGACCAAGGGGGTACTTATTTCAACGAAAATAGGAATAATGGTCAAAAATATTTTTTTCCCCAGTGACAACGTAACTTCGAATGGTCACTAAACGAACTGTTGTAAATCAAGGACTACCTGTATTCAAAATCCCACAAGGGAGATTTCTACTCACCAGTGGTGGATTGCCCCCGGTTCAGACCGGTTCACAAGAACCGGTAATAAAACCGGCGGGAGGCCCCGCCCACTGCCCCGGATATCGGCATCAGCGATCTGCGCATGTGCAGAAGCTTCTGTGCATGCATAGAAACCAGGAGTGCGCACGAGCGAAGCGCACGCGCGCAATCCCATTGCAAACCGGTAGTAAAGAGTTGTTAACCTAATCTTGCGTAGCTTCTTCCCCGGTAATGTTGTACTACTAACTAGAGCACACAAAACATTTGCTAGACCAATTCTTGAATACAGCTCATCTGTCTGGAACCCACACTGCATGTCGGACATTAATACAATCGAGAGAGTCCAGAGATATTCTACAAGAAGAGTCCTCCATTCCTCTACCCGCAATAAAATACCTTATGCCCACCAGACTTCAAATTTTGGGCTTAGACAACTTAGAACTACGCCGACTTCAGTCTGACCTAAGCGTAGTACATAAAATCATCTGCCACAATGTCCTTCCTGTCAATGACTACTTCAGCTTCAGCCACAACAATACACGAGCAAATAATAGATACAAACTCAAGGTAAACCGCTCCAAACTCGATTGCAGAAAATAGGACTTCAGTAACAGAGCGGTCAATGCCTGGAATGCACTACCTGACTCTGTGGTTTCTTCCCCAAATCCCCAAAACTTTAACCTTAGACTGTCTACCGTTGACCTCACCCCATTCCTTAGAGGTCTGTAAGGGGCGTGCATAAGTACACCAGCGTGCCTACCGTCCCTGTCCTAATATTCCTTTTTACTTACTCCTTTCATGTATTCAAATTATGTTTATACTTTTACCTGTTATCTTATATATGCTTGACAAATAAACTTAAACTTAAACTAAAAGTAAGTAGAACCCATCCCTGCTACTCAGCCAGATCATTTTGGATATGATCTCAGCTGCCCTATTTTTTTTTATTTTATTTTTTTAGAAAAAGCATGACGAAGATTGATTTCAGAGTGAAACAGCTGAGCTGGAATTCATTAGGCGATCTAACCTGATTTTTAGCACTGGCAGAATTCTCTTATGATTTCCCCATTATTTTAATGACTCAACACAACAGGAATATCCGCGTCACAGGGCCAATTATTTTCTGAATGGTTACTATCAAGAGGTAATTATCCCTGCCTGCAGCTCCCGAATTCGTGTCTTTCTGATATTTCCCCCCTTTCATTCCAACGATTTTCATCAAGGAATCGGCTCTTCAAAAGATTGCGTCGGGGGAATTTGTGCGTGTCAAAAAAAAATCCCGGTAGGTGGGAGCTGGCTGGCCGTATCAGGATTTTGATGACAGATTACCCTAAAATGCCAGAATTGCAGGCTAGACTGGAAGGTAAAATAATAATAATAAGAATTCCGAATGAATAACTGCCTTCTGCATAACGCCCCAGACTTAATTATTGATAAGAAAGATGAAAAATGTCTGGATGGTGGACCTTGGCAGTACCTGGAGACAGTAGTAGAGAAAGATCTGGAGAAGATCACAAAATAGAAATGAAAAAGGAAAGCAAAAATAGGTAATACAGATAGTCCTCGACTTACGAACCACAATTGAGCAAGGAAATTGATGTTGCTAAGTGAGAAATTCGTTAAGTGAGTTTGGCTCCGTTTTATGACGTTTCCTGCCACAATTTCTAAGTGAATCACTGCCGTCGTTAAATTAGTAACACACTTGTTACTCCAGCTTCCCCACTGATCATAAATGTGAGCCCGTTGCCAAGTATTCGAACGTAAATCATGTGACCATGGGGATGCTGCAACGGTCCTAAGTGTGAAAAATGGTCATAAGTCAGATTAACAGAGTAACAGAGTTGGAAGGGACCTTATAGGTCATCTAGTCCAACCCCTCGCCTCAGCAGGAGACCCTACACCATTTCTGACAGATGGCCGTCCAGTCTCTTCTTGAAAGCCTCCAGTGATGAAGCTCCCACAACTTCTGAAGGCAACGTTTGTTCCATGGGTTGATCGCTCTCGCTGTCAGAAAATTTCTCCTTATTTCCAGGTTTGTTTTTTTTTTTTTTTAATTTGATTTATATGCCGCCCTTCTCCGGAGACTCAGGGCGGCTTACAATGCGTTAAGCAATAGCCTTCATTCTTTTGTATGTTTTATACAAAGTCAGTTTATTGCCCCCACAAACTGGGTCCTCATTTCACCTACCTTAGAAAGGATGGAAGGCTGAGTCAACCTTGAGCCTTGGAGAGATTCGAACCAGCAGAAATTGCAGGCAGCTGTGTTAATTACAGGGTGCACTAAACCCCTGTACTATCAAGGTTGAATCTCTCATTGATCAGTTTCCATCCATTATTCCTTGTCTGGCCTTCAGGTGCTTTGGAAAACAGGTTGACCCCCTCCTCCCTGTGGCAGCCCCTCAAATATTGGAAGACTGCTATCCTGTCTCCCCTGGTCCTTCTCTTCACTAGACTAGCCATGCCCAGTTCCTGCAACTATTCATCGTATGTTTTAGTCTCCAGTCCCCTCATCATCCTGGTTGCTCTTCTCTGCACTTTTTCTAGAGTCTCCACAACTTTTTTATAGTGTGGTGACCGAAACTGGATGCAGTACTCTAGGTGTGGTCTTACTAAGACTTTATAGAATGGTATTAGTACCTCATTTGTTCTTGGTGGTATCCCTCTGTTCATGCAATTTAGGATTGCATTGGCTTTTTTGGCTGCCACACACAGGTATCTCATATTTAGCTGGTTGTCCACTAAGACTCCAAGATCCCTCTCACAGTCACTGCTATTAAGCCTGGTTTCCCCCAGTTTATATCTGTGCTTTTGGTTTTTCTTGCCTAAGTGTAGGACTTTACTTTTCTCTACATTGAATTTCGTTTTGTTAGATAGGACCCAGTGTTCAAGTCTGTCAAGATCCATCTGGATCTTGAGTGTATCTTCTAGGGTGTTAGCTATTCCTGCCAGCTTAGAATCATCTGCAAATTTGGTGAGTTCCCCTTCTATTCCCTCAACTAAGTCGTTTATGAAGATATTGATGAAATCATTTTTTGCAGTGCTGTTGTTAGTTTGAACAGCCACTAAATCAGAGCCACTAAATCAGAGCCACTAAATCAGAGGGTTTCAGCAGGTTCTGACCAGTTCTGGAGAACCGGTAGCGGAAATTTTGAGTAGTTTGGAGAACCGGTAGTAAAAGTTCTGACTGGCCCCGCCCCCATCTATTCTCTGCCTCCCGAATCCCAGCTGATCGGGGGGGAAATGGGGATTTTGCAGTACCTTCCCCTGGAGTGGGGAGGGAATGGAGATTTTACAGTACCTTCCCCTGCCAGGCCCACCAAGCCACACCCACCAAGCCATGCCACACCCACCAAGCCACGCCCACAGAACCGATAGTAACAAAATTTGAAACCCACCACTGTATTAAATGAACTGTTGTAAGTCGAGGACTCCCTGTAATAGTAATAGGCACTTTGGGGGCCAATTAAGTTAACAAATGTCTCACTTAACAACCAAAACTTTGACCTCCATTGTGGTCGTAAGTCGAGGACTACCTCGACTGCATTAAAATATCAATAGCGCACCTTTGTCTCTCCACTGAGCTAAAGTACAGTGTCCAGAGGTAGGCTGCTGGAGGTTCGCAGGGGTTCGGGAGAACCTCTAGCGAAGATTCTGTGCAGTTCGGTGAAGCCCCAAATCCCACTCCTGGATGGCCCCGCCCACCCCTCCCCTCCCCTCCCCTCCCCTCCCCTCCCAGGAGTCCCAGTGCAGCCTGTTTTGGATGCAGGTATGCGCAGGGCGCGCGTGGAGGCTTGGGGAGGGCGAAAAACAGGCCTACCGGAAGTTCGGGAAGCCCAGAAACAGTTTCGGGCCTCCAGAGGGCCTCCAGAGCCTGGGGAGGCCATTTTCGCTCTCCTGGCGGCTTGAGAAAAGGCTCCAAAGCCCAGGAAGGGCATAAATGCCCCTCCCCAGCCGTGGTGCAGGAGGCCGACTAGGCCACACCCACCATCACCATACCTACCCAGCAACCGGCCAGAGAACCCCTTGCTAAAATTTTTGAAGCCCACTCCGGACAGTGTCCTATTCTTTTTAATTTAAAATGTTGATGGCCTGCTCTCTATCTTGAAGGGTTTGTGACAGACAGATGCAATCTAGGAGGAAAAAAAAAAGAAACGGTAAAACTAACGGGGGAACTCAACGAATTAATGGAAAAGATTCAATAAACATCAGCCTGGCCAGAGAAGCTCTTAAGGGAGACGAGAGTCGAAGACGAGAACTTCATCTGGCATTAAAAGGTAGATTAAGGAGAGTCCCAGCCTGGTTCCCCAAGAGGAAAAGAGGTTGCTACCCGCACAGAAAATTTTTCTCTCCTATTTCTCCGCATCGGAGAATTTATTTACATAGTCAATTTATATGCCGCCCACTTTCACGCCCGGACGACCACTGAGGACGTTGTAAAATAGCACGTAACAGGCAGTCCTCGACTTACCGACCGCAATTGAGACCCCGAAGTTCTGTTGCTAAGCGAGACAGTTGCTAAGTGAATTTCGCCCCGTTTACGAACCTTTCTTGCCACCGTCGTTAAGCCAAACACTGCGGTTGGTGAGTTAGTCACACGTTTGTTAAGTGGATCTGGCTCCCGCGTTGGCTTGTTAGAAAGTCGCAAAAGGGGATCACATGACTTTGGGACATAGCAACAGTCATCAATATGAATCAGTTGCCAATTTTGATCACGTGACCATGGGGAGGCTGCAATGGTTGTAAGTGTGAAAATGGTTGTAAGTCACTTTTTTCAGTGTGGTTTTAACTTTGAATTGTCACTAAATGAACTGCTGTAAGTCCAGAACTTTGCTCAGGAGGTGGTCAACCCTGGAGGCCATCTTTTACTTTGGATCTTCAGGGCTGCCACATTTAGTGCTGTGGGAAACTGGGAGGGGGGATTGTATGGAGTTGCAGAAATATCTAGCCATAATAACATTCTTTTTTCTGAGAGTCAAGGACATCCTGCCCTGCACCTGGAGGGTCGTGACTGGGAGGCATCTCCAGTTGGGACGGAGCATTGATTGGACCATGTGATGGACATGTGGTTGCAGGGGACTTTCTTTTGGGTGGGGAAAACCTGGAAGCTGTTGCGACCTAGGCTTCCTGAGTCATTAAAACACACGAGTAGTCCCAAAAACTATAGGACAATAGGACCTAGTTATCTTTGAGACCGCCTGCTGCTACCGACAACCTCCCATCGACCCGTGCGCTCCCACAGAGAGGGCCTCCTTGGGGTGCCATCAGCCAAACAATGTAGGCTGGTGACCCCCAGGGGGAGGGCCTTCTCTGTGGGGGCACCTACCCTTTGGAACCAGCTGCCCCCTGGGATAAGGAGAATCCAAGACCTCGGTGCCTTCCGCCGTGCCCTTAAAACTTTCTTTTTTCATCAAGCCGGGCTGGCGTAACATATTTTTTAAATTTTTAATTGGTTTGTCATTTTAAACTGGGGCCAAATTAATATATATTCTTTTAATTGTTTTTAATGTTTATATTGTATGTTTTTATCTGGCTGTACACCGCCCTGAGTCCCTTGGGAGAAGGTGCGGTATATAAAATCGAAATAAAATAAAAAATAAAAATAAATAATGGCCCTGTGGGCCCGTTTTTTGCCCTCCCCAGGCTCCAGAGGCTTTCTAGGAGCCTGGGGAGTGCAACAGCCCAGGAGCAGCCTGTTTGCCAACTTCCATTGGGCCCAAAAATCAGCTGGCCAGCATGTGCATGCATGCTGGAGCTGAGCTAGGACAACGCTCAAATGCCCACCAATATGGCTACACGTGCCACCTGTGGCACGCGTGCCATAGGTTCACCATCATGGGTGTAGGGTCTGCTTGGGCCATGGGGGAGCGTTGGACTAGATGACCTACAAGGTCCCTTCCAAATCTGTTAATCTGTATCTGTATCTACCTCCAAGGTCCCTTCCAGCTCTATTTTGATTGCTTGATTGCTTGATTGATTGAAGATGCCATCATCACCATTTCTTGATGAACGTATTTATTTATTTTTTATGTACATTGAGAACATATGCACCAAAGACAAATTCCTTGTGTGTCCGATCACACTTGGCCAATAAAGAATTCTATTCTATTAATTGGGGTAAATGGGATCTCGGCAGTTGGACATCAACTGTTCAGCTTCCATCTTGTCCAAGATCCTGTGTTGTCAGAAGATGTTTCAAAGAATGACCTGCTTTTTAACATCCTGCAATTTTCCAGGTCATCTTCAAGGCCAGATCCGGGGAGAGAGCATCTTTTAATCTTCCTAATGAGAAGCTACCGCACGATTGTCAGCTCTACGAAACAGAGCAAATTAAGAAATCAATTGCACATATTTGCTGGAGAACAACCATCCCAGTCGGAAGGAAGGTCAAGCGAGGAATTACAGATAATCTTTGACTTACAACAATTCATTTAGTGATCGTTGGAAGTCACAACGGCACTAAAACAAAGTGACTTAGGACCTGTTTTCACACTTAGAATCGTTGCAGCATCCCCATGGTCAAATGTTCAGAATTTGGATGCTTGGCAACTGACTCATAGTTATGTAGTGTGCTGGGCAGTGGTGGGATTCAGCCGGTTCGGGCCAGTTCGGGCGAGCTGGTTGTTATAATTGCTGGCTGGCCACTCCCCTCCCCGAACCTTTCAGGGGTCCCCACGCACCCCGTTTTTGCTCCCAGGTAAGTGCAGGGACACCTACTAGGCCCAAAATGGGACACGGGAGTGCAGCGCGGCTCCCACGCGGCCCGTTTTTGCTCCCAGGAGGCTGCATGGAGGCCTACTAGGCCCAAAACAGGGTGCACCCCCCCGGCCTGTTTTTGCTCCCAGGAGGCTGCAGGAGGCTGAATGCTGCTTGTCACACCCCGTGACCACACCCACCATGGCCAAACCCACGGAGCCGTTCATTAAGGCAGAGAACTGGTTGTTAAATTATTTGAATCCCACCGCTGGTGCCAGGATCACGTGATCCCCCTTTGTGACCTTCTGACAAGCAAAGTCAATGAGGAAGCCTGATTCTCTTAACAATTCACTTATTACCTGTAATCCAGCCATATCTCACACCGAAAATGTCCTACTTGACTCCGTTTTCATGGATCAGCCACCAAAAGCCACCAAGAGATTCAGGAGAACCACTGATCTTGAGGCCGGGAGTCACAGGAGTAATCTTAGCCTAATTCGTTGTCGTTTTATTGAGACAAATTGGACCTGTATCTAGAAGTGGGCACCAGCCAGCCATTAAAACACCCAATCTGTGGGCAGAAAACCAGGGTAGAAGGTCTTCATTTTTTCTCCAGGATCAGAAGAAACCCCCCAGGATCTAAGAAATCCATTGTCAGGGCATTGATTAATCCCATTTTTGGCTCTGGGACAATCACCCTGATTAGAGGATGGATCGTGGCTTATTCCTTGGTGCAATATTCTGAAAAGAAATCCCGAAGAAAAGTTCTCTACTAAAACTCATTTATTTGTTATAAAGAAAATAAAACACCTCACTAACTAAGAAAAGTAATTGCTACATTTTGAAATAGTTCTTGCTGGCTATTTCTCAGCCGGACCTTTCTGGCAAGAGAACAAAGGAAGGAGTGTGTAGCAAGTGAAAGAATGCGGACATGCGTAGTAGAATACTGATAAGGAACTTGGCAAACTACAGTAAGTCTATTAGTCCAAAAATAATGAAGCTCAGCTGGGAAATAAAAAAACGCAGTGACATCCATTCCCCTTTTAGTAGAGTTCTTAGATCAGATTGCATGGAAAGGTTGGATCTCCAGGGAGGTTGAGGTAACCATCTGCAGAAAAAAGACCTTGAGAGACCGTAAAAAGCCTTGTTAGGATTCAATATTCAGCTTATTAACAGAATAACAAAGTTGGAAGGGACCTTGGAGGTCTTCTAGTCCAGCCCTCTGCTCAGGCAGGAAACCATTTGGTTGTCCAATGTCTTCTTAAAAACTTCTAGTGTTGGAACATCCACAACTTCTGGAGTCAAGTCGTTCCACTGATTAATTATTGGCTTAGGACCTGGGTACTTGCGGGACCACCTACTACCACCAATAGCCTCCCACCGGCCGGTACGCTCCCATAGAGAGGGGCTCCTCCGGGTGCCGTCGGCCAAACAATGCCGACTGGCGGCCCCCAAGGGGAGAGCCTTCTCTGTGGGGGCACCTACTATCTGGAACGAGCTCCCCCCCGAGATACGGAGGATCCCGGATCTGCGCACCTTCCGCCGCGCTTTAAAGACCATATTATTTCACCAGGCAGGCCTGGCCTAATTTTCTCCCTCTTTTATAAAAGATTTTTAATTTTTAAATATCTTTTAGTATTTTATACATTCAATTTTAAAATTGGTTTTAAAAAGTTTGGGGTTTTAAATTTGTCGGGACCAAAATTATTTAATTTGATTTTATTCTACTTTTAAATTTTGTATGTATGTGTTTTATTGTTTGGCTGTGCACCGCCCTGAGTCCTTCGGGAGTAGGGCGGTATAGAAATCAAATAAAATAAATAAATTATTAGTGATCCATCCCATTAGAAGATCCATATCTTGGCCCAACACTTACAAGATCCTACTGAATGCGTTTTCATGGTCAATGGTGACAGACGCCACTAAAAGAACCAGGAGAACCCACAAAATTGCATCTTATCTCACTTTCTCCCAGAGTTCATTACAGGTAGTCCTTGACTTACAACAGTTCATTTAGTGACTGTTCAAAGTTACAACGGCACTGAAAAAAGTGACTTATGACCGTTTTTCACACTGATGACCATTGCAGCATCCCCCAGGCCAGGGGTGAAATGCTCCCGGTAGCAAAAATCCCTGGCCCCCATTGCCCAGCTGAGCCGCGCAATCATCAGAGGCTTTTTATTTTTATTTTTATTTTTATTTTTATTTTTATTTTTATTTTTTTTATTTTTAAAAGCATTTTTTCTACAACCTCTTTGGCCGAAAAAATGCTTTTAAAAGTAAAAAAAAAAAAAAGCTTCTGATGATCATGCGGCTCAGCTGGGATCATCTGAGGCTTTTAAAAGGATTTTTTCTACGGCCGAAGAGGTTATAGAAAAAATGTTTTTAAAAGGAAAAAAAAGCCTCTGCCGATCAGGCAAGTCAGCTGGATCGTCAGAGGCTTAAAAAAAAAAAAAGAAAGCCTCTGCTGATCAGGCAAGTCAGCTGGGATCGTCAGAAGCTTTAAAAGCATTTTTTTTACAAAAAAAATGGTTTTAAAAGTTAAAAAAAAAAAGTTGGCCACGCCCACTCAGTCATATTACCCCACCACCACCAAGCCACGCCCACAGAACCGGTAGCAACAAATTTTACATTTCACCACTGCCCCAGGCTCGCGTGATCAAAATTCAGACGTTTGGCAGCTGACTCGTATTTATGACGGCTGCAGTGACCTGGGGTCACGCAATCCCCTTTTGCGACCTTCTGACAAGGGGAAGCCAGATTTATTTAACAACTGTGTGACTAAATTAACAACTGCGGTGATTCACTTAGCAACTGTGGGGAGAAAGGTCGCAAAATGGAGCAATACTCAGTTAACAAATGTCTCGCTTAGCAACGGCAATGTTGGGTTCCATTGTGGTCATAAGTCAAGGACAACCCAGATAGCCAAATAGATTCTGGTGTCAAAACCATCCCTGAAATTAAAAAAAACAAACAAAAAAACTTGTCCAGTGACTATAAAATTTTAGCATTCTGCAAATCTTCCTTTAATGCGCAGACTACAGTGCAACCAAGACCCTCGTTTATATATTAATGTTATTTTAGCATTAAATATTTATCATTATTATGTGTTAATATTTTAATATTTTAACTCTGTTAGACTGTCAGGGACCTTTCGCGTTTTATTTTTATTTTACTGTTTTACTTTTTTTCTGCTCTTTAGACATTGAGACTGTTGGTAGGTTTGTATATTTTTAGCCATGGATTTTTTTCTTCTTCTCATTCTCATTTTTTAAAATAGCAAGTTGGAAACGTGTTTTAAGCCACACCAGGAAAATGCTGTGTTATTTTCTCTGTTTTTCTTATTAGTGTCACCAATTCAGGATGACTGTGTGACATAACTCTTGTTTTCAGCAAGATTGAAGATAAAATTGGAGGTTAAATGCAGATACGACTGATCCCTGACCTCCGTACCTTCCGCCGGGCCCTGAAGACTTTTTTATTTCAGCAAGCCGGGCTGGGTTAAAAATCTTTTAATTGGGGAATTTTATGGGTAAGGGGTTTTAAATTGGGGAAGCCAAAGATAAATTTAATTTCGTTTTATAGTATTTTAATGTTTGTATTGTGTGTTTTTAATTTTGGCTGTTCACCGCCCCGACTCCTTCGGAAGAGGGGGCGGTATAAAAATTTAAATAATAATAAATAAATAAATATTTAGAGAGAGGGAGAAGAAATCGTATATAATTCCAATCATACAGTTGGAAGGGATCCTAGAGGTCTTCCAGTCCACACACAGCCCGCCCAGTGCAGGAATTTTGTTTCGTTGTTTCCTGAGTTATTTTATAAATTCCTCAAGGTAGTGAACATAGCTAATACTCCTTTCTCTTATTTTCCCCACAACAACCCTGTGAGGTGGATTGGGCACCCAGATGGTTTTTGTGCCTAAGGCAGGACTAGAACTCACCACCTCCTGATGAGTGGCTCAAAGTCACCTGGATGACTTGTGTCAGGGCTGGGCTTCAAAAATGTTAGCAAGGGGTTCTCTGCCCGGTTGCTGGATGGGTGTGGCCATGGTGGGCGTGGCCTAGTTGGCCTCCTGCACCATGGGGGGGGTGTATTTGCCCTCCCTGGGCTCCGGAGGCTTTTTCTTGGGCCTCCAGGAGGGCGAAAACGGCCTCTCCAGGCTCCAGAGGCCCTCTGGTAGGCCTGTTTTTCACCCTCCCTGAGCCTCTGTGCATGCCCTGCACTTACCTGCATCCAAAACTGTCCGCGTGGGAATTCCTGGGAGGGGTGGGGTGGGCGGGACGGGGCCCACCAGGAGTGGGATTTGCGGGTTCTCCAAATTGCACAAAATCTTAGCTAGAGGTTCTCCCGAACCCCTGCGAACCCTAAGCAGCCCACCCCTCCTAAGGTGGGACTAGAACTCCCAGTCTCCTGGTGATTGGCCCAAGGTGGAGCTAGAACTCCCAGTCTCCTGGTGATTGGCCCAAATTCACCGAGCTGGCTTCCTTGACTAGAACTCACTGTTTCCAGTTGATTGGCTCAATGTCACCCAGCTGGCTTTCATGCCTAAGGAAGGACTAGAACTCCCAGTCTCCTGGTGATTGGCCCAAAAATCTGGATCATAGCTCCCCTTTTTCAGGCTAAGCAACTGGTCATAAGTCAAAGGACCCAGTTTGTGGGGGGCAATAAGCTGACTTTGTATAAATATACAAAAGTATGAAGGCTATTGCTTAACACATTGTAAGCCGCCCTGAGTCTCCGGAGAAGGGCGGCATATAAATCAAATTTAAAAAAAAAAAAAGCCTACCTCTAGAATAATGGAAGAGAGGGGAAACTCAAAAAGAGGAAATTCAAAAACACCCATCCAGAGTAATTGTCCAGAAATTCTCCAGAAATGTAGCAATAAAATACAGAAACAGGACTCTCCTCCTCCAGACCCTTTTGGTCAATAGATTTCGGAATCGATTTTTGCCGGCTGGCTGTGTTCTTCTTGCATCTTTTTCAGCTCAAGGAAGAAACTCAAGGTGTGGGCCAAAACCTCTTCATCCTTCTCCAATTTTGGAGCATTTCACTCATCCTCTGATATTTCTCGGACTTTTTACCAAGGATCTCTAAAAGGGACTTTCTGATTCTGGATCCATCTTCGTTTTCAGATGTAGAAATTCTGGGTTCATGAGATGTCTGGCCGAAGTCTCATCTGTCCAGGAGATGCTGCATGGAAAGGTACTGGGGAAGTTTTTTGACCCTCGTACCTTCTAGAGTTTCTCACCTTGGCAGTTTTAACATGGGTGGACTTCAACTCCCAGAATTCTCCAGCTAGCATGGTGGGTGGGGAATTCTGGGAGTTGAAGTCCACCCCTCTTAACATTGCCAAGGTTGAGAAACAGTGGCCTTGGCAGATCATCTCCCTGTGTTTCAGGCCATTTTCAGTGCAGCTGAAAAACATCTGGCAAAGGAAAACAGCCATAATGGAATCCTCTGGTCTTGACAGTAAAGCAACATGGACCAAGAACAGATATCGGGACACAGTTAGAAAGAGGATCAAAGAAATTAAGGAGGTCTCAGTGTCATTGTTAATAAATGAGAACTAAGACTTACTTCTCTGTACTTTCCAAGTTCTTTCTTTCTTTCTTTCTTTCTTTCTTTCTTTCTTTCTTTCTTTCTTTCTTTCTTTCTTTCTTTCTTTCTTTCTTTCTCTCTCTCTCTCTCTCTCTCTCTCTCTCGCTCTCTCTTTTCCTTCCCTTCCTCCCTCTTCTTTCTTTCTTTCCTTCCTTCCTTCCTTCCTTCCTTCCTTCCTTGGAATAATGGGGTTTCCTGCCTGAGCAGGGGGTTGGACTAGAAGACCTCCAAGGTCCCATCCAACTCTGTTATTACTATTACTCTTTCTTTCTTTCCTTCTTTCCTTTCCTCTTTCTTTCTTTCTCTCTCTCTCTCTTCCTTCCTTCCCTTCCTCCCTCTCTCTTTCTTTCTTTCTTTCTTTCTTTCTTTCTTTCTTTCCTTCCTTCCTTCCTCCCTCCTTCCCTTCCTTCCTTCCTTCCTTCCTTGGAATAATGGAGTTTCCTGCCTGAGCAGGGGGTTGGACTAGAAGACCTCCAAGGTCCCATCCAACTCTGTTATTACTATTACTCTTTCTTTCTTTCTTTCTTTCTTTCTTTCTTTCTTTCTTTCTTTCTTTCTTTCTTTCTTTCTTTCTTTCTCTCTCTCTCTCTCTCTCTCTCTCTCTCTCTCTCTCTCTCTCTTTCTTTCTTTCTTTCTTTCTTTTTTTCTTTTTCTTTCTTACCAGGTTTTGCGAGAATCTAATTGTCTTGGTCCCTGAAAAAGAAGGTTGGAACCTGGTTTTCCTCCAGAGGTGCACAGCTCGTTCCCAGGATGGCAGTCCTACTTCCCTTCTGAGTGGCATGTTAGACTATCCCAAAAATTCAGGAAAAACTGGAGGAAGAAATAAATGACAGCTGGAGGGAAGCTATCATCAATGTAATGAAATCCAAGCTGAATGAAAATTAAATGAATGAAATGCAATTCACGGGTAATATTCCTCGGTAACTTACTTGCCTCCTGGGAAAAAATTAAAATTTGGCACTGGGCAACCATGTTCAGAGGATACACCTGCAGCCCCAGCAGATACAAACAGCTGTGGTTTGGGGTCACTCTTGTGTAACTTGAAAGAATTGTGGTACCCACACTTATTTTAAGTGGACATTCAACTCTATTGTCTCTCAATGGGTCTTTGGAGTTGACGGTCCCCAAGAATACATTCTGGCTTTCCCGGAGAAACGGAAGGGGCCTTCAAATGTACATGTAGTCCTTGACTTACAACAGTTCATTTAGTGACCATTCAAAGTTACAACAGCACTGAAAAAAGTGCCTTAGGATAAGTTTCTCACACTTACGGCTGTTTGCAGCATCCCCGTGGTCAGGTGATCAAAATTCAGATGTTTGGCATATTTATTTATTTATTTATTTATTTTTAAATATTTTATGAGTTTTAAAAGTAAAACAATGGACATTGCTCAACGTCTCTGGTTTCTAACATTTGCGTATAAATCAAGTTAATAAGTAATCTATTCCTTGATCTATATACAAATTTACATATCTCCTATTTCATTATATATCAAGTATGCAGGATTTTACTTCCTAAACCACTATGCATGTATTTAATAAACCTATATTACATTCACAAATTCAATATACCTTGATATATTGATATACATTGATATATACATTTCCAGACATTCGTTATCCCTTGTTTTTGGCATTCTTCCTCTTATCTAACCAATTATAAAATTTATTCCAGACTTCATAGTATGTTGATTCACTTTTGTCTTTGAGTTCTAAAGTGAGTCTGTCCATCTCTGCACAGCTGTAAATTTTGTGTATTACTTCTTCTTCTGAGGGTATTTCTTTACACTTCCATTTTTGAGCAAATGCTAGTCTTGCCGCAGTAAGTATATGCAATATTAAATAGGTTACATTATTGTCATATTTGCCATCTGTCATGCCCAGTAAGAAAAATTCCAGCTTAACTTCTATTTTAAACATTAACATCTCTTCTAACCAGCTCCTTATTTGCTGTCAGAAACATTTGGCTTTTGAGCACTCCCACCACATATGGTAATATGACCCTAAATCAGAGGTGGGCACCTATGGCCCTTTTACGGCTTATGGACTTCAATTCCCAGAATTCCTGAGCTAACATGGCTGGTTCAGGAATTCTGGGAGTTGAAGTCCACAAGTCATAAAAGGGCCATAGTTGTCTCTCCCTGCCCTAGATCCACCTCACATTTCCAACAAATTGGGGAACCAACTCATATTTATGATGGTTGCAACATCCCAGGGTCACGTGATCCCCTTTTGCGGTCTTCTGAGAAGCAAAGTCAATGAGGGAAGCCAGAGTCACTTCACAACCTTGTTACTCACTTAACAACTGCAGTGATTCACTTAACAAATGTAGCAGTGGTGGTATTCAGCCGGTTCTATCTGGTTTGTGTGAACTGGTAGCGACTGCTGCGGAAGGCTCCGCCCACCCGTTTGGACATAATCATGTCCCATTTCACGGATCATAAGCTTCCTAACAGACAGGAAGCAGCAGGTGAAGCTAAGCAGAATCACATCAGATACCTGTACAATTAGCACAGGGGCCCCCCAAGGCTGTGTGCTTTCCCCACTTCTCTTCTCTCTCTATACCAATGACTGCATCTCAAACAATCCATCTGTTAAACTACTGAAGTTTGCAGATGACACAAGAGTGATCGGTCCCATCCGAGACAATGATGAATCCGCATACAGACGGGAGGCTGAACAACTAGCCTCGTGGTGCGACTGGAACAATCTGGAACTGAACACACTCAAAACCGTAGAAATGGTGGTGGACTTTAGGAGAAACCCTCCCATGCTTCCACCTCTCACAATACTAGACAACACAGTAGCAACAGTAGAGACCTTCAGATTTCTAGATTCTACCATATTGCAAGACCTAAAATGGACACCCAACATCAAAAGCGTCATCAAAAAAGCCCAACAAAGAATGTTCTTTCTGCGCCAACTCAGGAAGCTCAAACTGCCCAAGGAGCTGCTGATCCAGTTCTACAGAGGAATTATTGAGTCTGTCATCTGCACCTCCATAACTGTCTGGTTTGGCTCTGCAACCCAACAAGACAGACACAGACTTCAACGGATAGTTAGAACTGCAGAAAAAACAATGGCTACCAACCTGCCTTCCATTGAGGACCTGTATACTGCATGAGTCAAAAAGAGGGCTGTGAAAATATTTACAGACCTCTCACATCCTGGACATAAACTCTTTCAACTCCTACCTTCAAAACGACGCTATAGAGCACTGCACACCAGAACAACGAGACACAAGAATAGTTTTTTCCCGAATGCCATCACTCTGCTAAACAAATAATTCCCTCAATACTGTCAAACTATTCACTGAGTCTGCATTACTATTAATCTTCTCATCGTTCCCACCACCCATCTCCTCCCACTTATGACTGTATGACTGTAACCTTGTGGCTGGTATCATTACGATTTATATTGATATGGTTTCCTAATATGATTTGATTGCTTATTTGTTCCCTGTGACTATCATCAATGTTGTACCTTATGATTCTTGACGAATGTATCTTTTATGTATACTGAGAGCGTATGCACCAAGACAAATTCCTTGTGTGTCCAATCACACTTGGCCAATAAAGAATTCTATTCTATTCTATTCTGTTCTGTTCTGTTCTGTTCTGTTCTGTTCTATTGTATTCTATTCTATTCTATCCATCCACATTTTTGACACTGTGCGCATGTGCGTGCGCTCACATTTGCGAACTGGTAGTGAGGGTGAGTGAATACCACTCCTGAAATATAGCAAATTTATAAAATGGGGCCAAACTCACTTCACCAATGTCTCAGCCATGTAAATTTGGGGCTCAATTGTGGTCCTAAGTTGATGACATCCTGTCTTTATTATATTTTCTGACTGGCTACAGACATTCGGCATAGAAGGAAAAATATCTGAGAAAACGGACAGGTTGCGTTTTGCATAATGCATGAATTTTCTCCTTCAAGGTCACTTCTGGGCTCCCGATGAGGAGGCCTCGGTCTCCTTTGCAGCCCGCCAGCTCTTCCGTGAGATGCCAGCGTGACTCTCATCACCATTTTTAACGAGAGGAATATTGTACCGGTGTGACTTATAAGCGCTATTCTAAGGGATAACTAGTCGATATATTTGTTTTTTTTCTCCTTTGATCTACAGCCCCGATAGGAAGCCATGCATGAAGTTTATTAAACCTGCCTAATTTTCTATCAAGTTCGCAGAAACTATCGATCCTGTCGGCCGAGGTTTATCTGACTTGGATGGCAGGGTGAAGTTAACGCAAAATCATTTCAAGGCAATGGAGAATGGTCGGTTGGGATGAGGGGGGGAATGGGAGGCGGGTGATGGAGAAGAGAAATGAGAAACTTATTTGGCCCCACTCCCCCAAAAAATTAAATAAATAAAAAGGCAATTTGAATGAGGCTGCAAAATGTCTTGGATCAATGACAGAGATGATAGCAATAGCACTTTCTTAGACTTATATATCGCTTCACAGTGCTTTCCAGCCCTCTCTCTAAGCGATTTACAGAGTCAGCCTGTTGCCCCCAACAATCTGGGTCCTCATTTTACCAACCTCAGAAGGATGGAAGGCTGAGTCCACCTTGAGCCGGTCAGGATCGAACTCCTAGCAGTGGGCAGAGTTAGCCTGCAATACTGCATTCTAACCGCTGTGCCACTATGGCGCACCACGACTCTTGAGGTAGCAGAAGGAAGGACAGGTTGTCCTCGATTTATGATTTATGACCAATTGCTTAGCAACTGTTCAAAGGTATGGCCAGGTGTGGGTTTCAAAAAATTTTACTACCGGTTCTGTGAAGTGTGACTTGGTGGGCGTGGCATGGCTTGGTGGGCGTGGCTTGGTGGGCATGGCACGGGAAGGATACTGTAAAATACCCATTCCCTCCCCACTCCAGGGGAAGGGTACTGTAAAATCCCCATTTCCTCCCGATCAGCTGGGACTTGGGAGGCAGAGAATAGATGGGGGCGGGGCCAGTCAGAATTTTTACTACCGGTTCTCCAAACTACTCAAAATTTCCGCTACCGGTTCTGGAGAACCTGCTGAAACCCACCTCTGGGTATGACCTACCTGGAAAAAGTGAAATTGTATCCAAAATTCTAATAGTCACCACCTATCCCTATCACCTATTACTTTGGGTGCTCGAAAACATGGCTGCGTTTACAGGTGTTTGAAGTGTTCTGTGATCATGTGGCTGACGTGACTTTTTAATGTTTTTTGCCTAAAAGAAGTTCTTCTCATTTTCAGAAAACCATGCCGATAGCGAGCAACAGTTTCCCCCTTACGACCACCATGTTCACTTAATGACCATTGCAAAAACAACTTGTTTTACTGTTGTTACTACTTGTGGCTGGCTCCGTTACAGTCATAAACTCAAGGACTACAGGTAGTCCTTGACTTACAACCGCAACGGAGCCCCAGATTTCCCTGGTGAAGCAAGGCACTTGTTAAGTGAGTTTTGCCCCATGTTACAACCTGCTTGCCGCCATTGTTAAGGGAATCACTGCATTTGTTAAGTCAGTCACACTGGCTTCCCCCATTGACTTCGTTTGTCAGAAGGCGGCAAAAGGGGATCACATGACCATCCCCCCAGGACACGGTGACCGTCATAAATATGAGCCAGTTGCCAAGTGTCCGGATTTTGATCACGTGACCATGGAGATGCTGCAACGGTCGTAAGTGCGAGAAACGGTCACAAGTCATTTTTTCCCCAGTGCTGTTGTAACTTCGAATGGACAGTAAAAAAAAATGTTTGTTCGTTGAGGACTTTTTGTAATAAGATTTTGCAAAGGAAAAGACAGAGAGAGAAAACCCCAGTTCCACTTTATGTATTACCAAATGTGTGTGTGTGGGGAAATGGACACACACACACACAAAAGTTGTGCTTGATTTGGGCTGGCATTTGTCCTTGCCAGGGATCTGCTGGGAGGAAAGGATTTCAATTCGCTCGCAGCTGGAACTGTGATGAAATTCTTTTTAATCCCTAATTTAGAACTGTGGTGAGCGACCTCCGGCAGGGGATGGAAGAGAGAAGGAGGGGAAAAGGGAGGAAGAGATAAGAGGAGAAAGAAAAGGAGGGATGTACGAAAAGGGAGGGGAGCGGGGATGCACCAATTTTCAACTCCAGCTCTGCTCATGGCTGACTATGGCTGCATTTACAACCTATATTTGATAGGTAGGGAGGCAGGCAGGTATTGCAACCTAGATCTCAAAACATATGTAACATCTCTCTCCCACTAATATTTCTCCAAATAATAGAGTTGGAAGGGACCTTGGAGGTCTTCTAGTCCAACCCCGTGCTCAAGTAGGTAACCCTATACTAGTGATAGCTAAACTTTTTGCCATTGCGTGCCAAAAGCGGGGGTCGCACAGGGGGGGGTCGTGCATGCATGTGCCCACACCCATAATTCTATGCACCCCGCACCCCGCACATGCTCACGCGACCCCCTGTGCTCCCCCCACTTTTGGCACGCGATGGCACGGTGGGCCCACTAGGCCCATTTTTTGCTCTCCCCAGGATCCAGAGCCTCTCTAGGAGCCTGGGGAGGGCGAAAACGGCCTCCCCACCCCCCTGGAAGCCCTCCAGAGGCTGGAAACGCCCATTTGGTGACTTCTGGTGGGACTGGAAGACCCGTTTTTTGCTTTCCCCAGGCTCCAGAGCCTCTCTAAGAGCCTGGGGAGGGTGAAAACAGCCTTCCCCCCGTCCCGGATGCCCTCCGGAGGCTGGAAATAGCCTGTTTCCCTACTTTCGGTGGGCCCAGAAGGCCCGAAAATTAGCTGGCCAGCGCGCGCATGTGCGCCGGAGCTGAGCTCGCGTGCCCACCGATATGGCTCCGTGTACCACCTGTGGTACGCGTGCCATAGGTTCATCATCACAGCCCTATACCATTCCAGAGAAATGGCTGTCTAATGTCTCCAATGTTGTTCAAAATCTCCAATGTTGGAGCATTGACAACTTCTGGAGGCAAGTTGTTCCAGTGATTAATTGTTCTCCCTGCCAGGAAATTTCTCCTCAGTTCTAAGTTGCTTCTCTCCTTGATTAGTTTCCACCCGTTGCTTCTGGTCCAGGTGGTTTGGAGACTAGCTTGACCCCTTCTTGGTTGCAGCTCTTCAAATATTGGAACACTGGTATCCTGTCCTTCTTTTCATTAAACTGGACATATCCAGTTCCTGTGACAGTTCCTCGTATGTTTTAATTTCCAGTCCCCTAATCATGCTAAAATTAAATGGCCCCAAATTTTCCAGTGAGTTTCCATGGGTGAGGGGGATTAGAACTCGGGTCTCGCCACCCCAGTCTGGGTCATTCTCCATTATGCCTGATTGGTTCTTGGGCTGAGAGGGAGGGAGTATCAGATTCAGAATCAGCCAATAGGTTTTGGTGACTGACTTGGCCTCTCCCCCTCCTAATCCTTTTCATTCTCCATTACACCTGATTGACTATTGAGCTGAGGAGAAGGATTGGACCAAACACCAAAGTCATCCAATGAGCTTCCATGACTGAGGGGGACTAGAATACGCCCCGCCCCATTCTCCACTATGCCTGATTGGCTCTTGGCCTGAGAGGGAAGTGCTGAGAGGGAAGTACTGATTCAGAGTCAGCCAATGAGCTTCTGTGGATGAAGGAGGACTAGAACCCAGGTCTCCCTTTTCCTAGGCCAGCCCCTTCTCCACTACACCTGATTGGCTCTTGGCCTGAGAGGGAGGGACTGGCCCAGAGTCAGCCAATGAGCTTCTGTGGATGAAGGAGGACTAGAACCCAGATCTCCACACCCCTAGTCCAGCCCCTTCTCCACTATTCCTGATTGGCCCGAGAAGGAGGAACCGACTCAGAGTCAGCCAATTAGTGTCTGTGGATGAGGGAGAACTAAAACCTAGGTCTTCCCCCTCATAGCCCAGCATTTGATTGGCTCTTGGCCTGAGAGGGCGGGACCATCCTAAAACCAGCCAATGAGGGAAAGCTTGCAACTGGATTTCCTACGCTTGATTCAATACTTTCACCACTGCCCCAAGTGATATGCAGAACTGAAATGGGGTGAGGTGGGGACAGCTTCATATCTTTGATTCAATAGGGAGGAAAAAAGAGAAGAGGAAGAAGAACCTAGATCAAAATCCTTCCAAATCTAAATGATCTGGTCTATGGGCTCTGTATTAATTTGACAAGTTTCCCGAAAAGCCATCCAAAACCATATTTGGCAGTGCCAAAGTCCCAGAGTCCACCAAAAACCATTACAGGAACCATAGGATGTAGAAAGCCAGGATCCAGATGCCCAGCGTGAAACCGATGAACAGGTAAGGCGTGCTGCCGAAGATGTGGGAATGAGTGGACATGCAAGGCCACGCCTGCTTGGAATGCCTCGGCCTCATTGGCGGGAGACGGAGTTGGCAGTTGTGTTGGAGATCACAGCAGGACAGCCAGTGGCACTCGGGAATCAGGATGACGTAGGCCGTCCGGTCGTAATGGAAGATCCTCTTGAGCTGGGTGGAGGCCGATTCACTGATGAACATGGACGGGATGTTGACTTGATGCTTCAGGTCTTCCTTTCCCAACATGGTGACCAGGGCTTGGGAGTTGACATTGTGGATGATGGCGGCTTGGTAGCCAGCTTGCTGAGCGTGAAGAACCTTGGTGGTGAAGGAACAGTCATTTCTCTGGATGAGAGCCACGTAGGCCACCAAAGAGCTGTTGGTTAGAGGCGGTGCTTTGATCGGTCGGCAAGCATTGGCTGGTTTGGTTTCAATGAGGTAACCAAGAAGACCTTCACTTTGGAGCACAGGGCCAAAATCAGAATTCAAAGCTTCGAAATCTTGGCTGATGCTGTTATGGTTGTACACTGCCCGAATCAAAGCTTCATTGGTGGTAAGTTGAAGAAGGATGGCCATAATCACATGTAAAAACGCTGGGAAAATCAAAGACATTCTAACTATAATCAAGGACTGGTCTCTTCTGAAGGAGCATCAACTTGGTAGGCCTTAGAACATCCATGAAATTGGAATGTTGGTGGTTAAGTCGAATACCCACAGCTTGAAACAAAATCTGGTCATTGGAACTTGGTTGGTGTTGGTTGATCTCTCCTGGAAGCTTCTGAGCTTTCCCTCAAAGTTAGTAAGCCAACTTTCCCAGGGCTTTTGTGTCATTGGCCTTTGTGACCTCATGACCTCACCCATCCAACCTCCTTTCATCTAAGAAACATCTCCATGGATGATGAGTCTACATTTAGGCACGAAAAACCAAATGAATAGGTATAGGATAGATGATATCTAACCAGGGGTTGGTTCAGCTGGTTCGGACCGGTTAAGACAAAACATCCGGTTAATTTTACATCTGGTTTACCGAACCGGTAGTTGCAAGGACTGACTGACTCCGCTCCCCCGCCCCTCCCAGGAGTCTCCACGCGGTCCGTTTCGGATGTGAGGTAAGTGCAGGGCATGCGCAGAGGCTCTGGGAAGGCGAAAAAAGGGCCTCCCCAGTGTCTGGAAATGGGCCCGTTTCTGGCCTCCGGAGGGCCTCCGGAGCCTGGGAGAAGCCGTTTTCACCATCCTGGAGGCTCCAGGAAAGCCTCCAGAGCCTGGGGAGGAAGGGAAATGGGTCTACCAGAAGTACCGGAAATACCGGAAGTCCGAAAACAGCCGTATTTTCCAGCCTACAGAGGGCCTCCGGAGCCTGGGGAGGCCCTTTTCGCCTTCCTGGAGGCTCGAGGAAAGCTTCAGGAACCTGGGGAGGGCAACCCCCCCCCGCCGTGGTGCAGGAGGCCAAATAGGCCATGCCCCCATGGCCACATCCACCCAGCAACCCTGCAGAGAACCAGTTGCTAAAATTTTTCAATCCCACCGCTGTATCTAACTCAATAGTAGTAATTGTGAGAGGGATCTTGGCGTCCTAGTGGACAATCACTTGAATATGAGCCAGCAGTGTGTGGCAACTGCCAAAAGTAGCCCACAGAGTCCTAGGCTGCATTAACAGAGGGATAGAATCAAGATCACATGAAGTGTTTAGTACCGCTTTATAAGGCCCTGGTAAAACCACTTGGAATACTGCATCCAGTTTTGATTGCCATGATTTAAAAAAAGACGTTGAGACTTTAGAAAGAATACAGAGAAGATGATTAGAGGACTGGGATTGGGTAGGTCTAGTTTAATGAAAAGAAAGACTAGGGGAGACATGATAGCAGTGTTTCAATAAATCAGGGATTGCCCCAAAGAAGAGGGAGTCAAGCTATTCTCCAAAGCACCTGAGGGCAGGACAAGAAGCAATGGGTGGAAACTAATCAAGGAGAGAAACAACCTAGAACTAAGGAGGAATTTCCTGACATTAGGACAACTAATCAGTGGAACAACTTGCCTCCAGAAGTTGTGAATGCTCCAACACTGGAGGTTTTTAAGAAGCGGTTGGATAACCATTTGTCTGAAATGGTATAGGGCTTCCTGCCTGAGCAGGGGGTTAGACTAGAAGACCTCCAAGGTCCCTTCCAACTCTGTTATTCTGACTTAACATTAGTTGAAGCTAGGCAGCCTCCAAAGCAATTGTAGGAGAATAATGATGAGAGAAAGGAAGGCCACCATCTTGGTTTAGGAACCTTCCAGAAGCATCATTGGCCATTGTGAGAAAGAAATTCCTTGGCAGAATTGTCTTCTTGAGTCATTTTTTACTATTTTTCTTGAGTTCCTATGAAGTCCTTTGTTACATCTTTATTATTGATTGAGGAGTTCAGTCTCAGAAGACACGGTGGTGACTATTAACTTGGATACGTTTCAAAGCAGATTAGAGAGATTCTTGGCCGAAGAGGTTGTAGAAAAAATGTTTTTAAAAGAAAAAAAAAGCCTCTGCCGATCAGGCAACTCAGCTGGGATCGTCAGAGGCTTTTAAAAGCATTTTTTTTACAACCCCTTCGGCCAAAGAGGTTGTAGAAAAAATGCTTTTAAAAGTTAAAAAAAAGAAAAGTTGGCCACGCCTACCCAGTCACATTATCTTCCCCCACCAAGCCATGCCCACAGAACCGGTAGTAACAAATTTTACATTTCACCACCATATAGATTATAATTAAAATCCTGATTGGTTGATTGATCGATTTTGATGGATTTGTTAAGATATTTAAATTTAGTAGCTGGAGTGGTGGTTGTGCAGTGAGCCAGTTAAAGCTGATTGGTCGAAGAGTCCTGGCTTCTGCGTGAGGCGATCTGCGCTGCGATTGGCTGCTGTGGGTGTGGAGGGACGTTTCCCTTTTTTCCCGCCTTTTTCTTCTGAGGGCTCTATAATTTACCTCATGATGCTCCCGTTTGCCCGACTATCTTGTTTGCTATAAATAAAGATGTAAAATATATTTATTTATATAAAGCTACACATTCGTGTCATGTCTCTGACTTCATTTGGACGCTTGCTGTGCAATTCCCTGACAGGATTTATAGACTGTTTGATGCCCAAAAGCTCAAGGCTGCTTTACATTCTTAAAAAAAAAAAAAAGTTGAAACCAAGAAACAAATGCGACAAATAGTTGCCGTTTTTAAAATCCGTAATGTAAAACGTGACACTAAAATCAATATAATTAAAACGGAAACCCAAACAATATGATGACAATCAATTAGCAATTAAATCATTTTTTTTCCCTAAACTTGGCCAATTCCAGATGGGTGGATTTTCTGGCTGAGGAATTCCGTATGTCTGAAAGCTGCCCGGCTTCAAATAAACACATAATAAAAGACTGCAGAAGAGAGATCATTTTTTTTAAATAGAATTATAGAATCATAGGGTATTGGATTGAAATACACCTCCTTGGGGAGTTGGGGGGATTCTGGAGAATTATCAAAATGTGGTTTGCTCTTCTGAAAAAGTAGCATTCGTTGCAAACATGGGCCAGTGCCTAGAAATGTCTAAATAAAAAATAACATTGCGGCTGATCAAACTTGCAAGACCAGCCGTACTATGGTGGTCCTGTCCACCATCTTTCCAAGCAGTCTCCATGTTTCCAGGGTCTTTCTTCCCACTTGGAACTGAACCTAGATGGACATTTCTTCCAACACTACCACTTGGAAAAGACAGAATAATAATAGAGTTGGAAGGGGCCTTGGAGGTCTTCTAGTCCACCCCACACCCCACCCCACCCGTGTCCAGGCAAGGAGCCCTAATAACATTTCAAACAAATGGTTGTCCTCCAGAGTGAATTTCTCCAAATCACTTGACTAGTTCTTTGTCTTTTATATACAGATTCTCACCACTAAATAAAGTTTCCTGTGACTGGACTTAACAAGAGTTTAATTTACAGCCACAAAACAGTCTGGAATTTTGGTCATAAGTCATTGTGGTCATAAATTCATGCACCGCACTCAATGTTATGACCATTTTTTATGATGTAAAGCAGGTCACCATGGCTGTTAAGCAAATCATGTCATTAAATGAATCCATTGTTCTGAATGGGTGTTTTTGTCCAGGAACTAATAAAAATATGCCACTAATCTCAATCACGTGACTGCAAGATGTTGCAATTGGTCATAAATGCAAGCCGATTACCAAGCGCGGATTACCAAGTTCGTTTAGTGACTGTTCAAAGTTACAACGGCACTGAAAAAAGTAACTTATGGTTGTTGTTTTTTACACTTACAACTGTTGCAGCATCTCTATGGTCACATGATCAAAATTCAGATGCTTTGGCAACTGCCTCGTACTTATGACGGTTGCTGTGTCCCTGGGTCATGTGATCCCCTTTTGCGACCTTGCCAAGCAATTCACTTAACAACCGTGTTACAAGCTTAAGAACTGCAGTGATTCACTTAGCAAATGTGGCAAGAAAGGTCATAAAACGGGGCGAATGTCTTGTTTAGCAACAGACATTTTGGGCTCAATTGTGGATGTAGGTTGAGGACTAGCCTATAGCTGCCAGGTTTTTTTGGGGGGGGGGCTAATCATCCAGATTCCTTTAACCCTTGTTGCTCCCTCCGTTTAATTTGGTTGGGAACGGATGGGGAGTGACTACTTTCTTCTCACTCCCTATCTGTCAATCCCACTGCTGACACCATTCAATCTCTTGCCTCCTCCTCATCCGTTGAAGCATTGTTATATGTTTGGTGGTCTATTTATTAGATTTTTATCCTGCCTTTCTTACTTTATATGTAACTCAGGGCAGAAACCACACATCATGCTTCTTCCTCCTCCTTTTTTTCCTGACAAGAAAAGTGGATTATAAGGTGGATTTTGCTGAGCGAAAGGGCCTGGCCCAAAGTCACCCAGCCAGTTTTCATGCCAAAGTTGGGACTAGAACTCACCATTGTCTGGTGTTTGGCCCAAAGTCAAACAGCTGTCTTTCATGCCAAAGGTGTGACTAGAACTCACCATCTCCTGGCGATTGGCCCAAAGTCACCCAGCCGGCTTTCATGCCTGAGGCAGGACTAGAACTCACCATCGCCTGGTGATTGGCCAAAAGTCAATCAGCTGGCTTTCATGCCAAAGGCGGGACTAGAACTCACCATCTCCTGGCGATTGGCCCAAAGTCAACCAGCCGGCTTTCATGCCTGAGGCAGGACTAGAACTTACCATCGCCTGGTGATTGGCCCAGAGTCAACCAGTTGGCTTTCATGCCAAAAGCGGGACTAGAACTCACCATCTCCTGGCTATTGGCCCAAAGTCAATCAGCTGGCTTTCATGCCAAAGGCGGGACTAGAACTCACCATCTCCTGGTGATTGGCCCAAAGTCACCCAGCCGGCTTTCATGCCTGAGGCAGGACTAGAACTTACCATCGCCTGGTGATTGGCCCAAAGTCAACCAGTTGGCTTTCATGCCAAAGGCGGGACTAGAACTCACCATCTCCTGGCTATTGGCCCAAAGTCAATCAGCTGGCTTTCATGCCAAAGGCGGGACTAGAACTCACCATCTCCTGGTGATTGGCCCAAAGTCACCCTGCCGGCTTTCATGCCTGAGGCAGGACTAGAGCTTACCATCGCCTGGTGATTGGCCCAAAGTCAATCAGCTGGCTTTCATGCCAAAGGCGGGACTAGAACTCACCATCTCCTGGCTATTGGCCCAAAGTCACCCAGACGGCTTTCATGCCTGAGGCAGGACTAGAATTTACCATCGCCTGGTGATTGGCCCAAAGTCAATCAGCTGGCTTTCATGCCAAAGGCGGGACTAGAACTCACCATCTCCTGGAGATTGGCCCAAAGTCACCCAGCTGGCTTTCATGCTTGAGGCAGGACTAGATCTTACCATCGCCTGGTGATTGGCCCAAAGTCAACCAGTTGGCTTTCGTGCCAAAGGCGGGACTAGAACTCACCATCGCCTGGTGATTGGCCCAAAGTCAACCAACTGGCTTTCATGCCAAAGGTGTGACTAGAACTCACCATCTCTTGGCAATTGGCCCAAAGTCACCCAGCCGGCTTTCATGCCTGAGGCAGGACTAGAACTCACAATCGCCTGGTGATTGGCCAAAAGTCAACCAGTTGGCTTTCATGCCAAAGGCAGGACTAGAACTCACCGTCTGCTGGTGATTGGCTCAAACCAGTAGTGAAATTCAAATTTTTTTACTACCGGTTCTGTGGGCGTGGCTTGGTGGGCGTGGCCTCCAAATTCACCAAACTGGGGTCTGTGTTAGCACTATGCCTTACTACGGGCCTTATCTTGCAGGGAACCAACAAGCTGGTAGATTTGATTTGCGGCTCAAGAGAAATGGGAGAAGCGTCCAAGTTGTAGGAGTTTAATAGGTGGATGTGTATTGTTTTTACAGTGACTGCAAATATATCACGGTGTACGTTGACTTGATTGCTTTGGCTGTTGTTAGTTTGTACTTGTTCGTTTTGATTGGGGTTAGATTGCGGTTTGGTTCAGGCGGCCTCATAAATAATACGACTGTTTGTTTGTCTCTGCTGTTTTAAGAAAGCATTCTGGCTGTTTTTCAAGCTTCTGGGGGAAAAAAGACAATGCCTTTGCTTTAAACTAAAGAATCCACTACTTAATGTGACTCTAAGAGCAGAGATACTATATTTCAGCCGTGATCAAATTTGTCAGCTTTCACAAAGAGGCTGGGGCGGGGCTGGGTTTGCGAGGGGTCCCTGCAGTTCTTCTAAATCTTTATCACAGCATGCACAGCCCTGGGCAAATTGAGGAGGGGGGGCGGGAGGGGGGAGCCAAGACATGGACCCCGTGATCTTAAAAAGGGGCAGAACTTCTGGAGCAGGGCTGCCATGACTTTTTCGACCCTCTGTAAGGGGAGGGAAGAGAAGAGAGAAGGGAAGAGGGAGAGGAGGGGAGGGGAGGGAAAGCGAAAGGAGAGAGGGAGGGAGAGAAGAAAGGGAGGAGGAGGAGGAGGAGAAAGAAGGGGAAGGAAGGTGGGAAAGAAGGAAAGGGCAGGGAAGGGGAAAGGAGGGAGGGAGGGAGGGAGAAAAAGGGAAGAAAAGAAGGAAGGAAAGGGAAGGGGGAGGGAGGGAGGGAGGAAGGAAGGAGAAGGGGAAAAGAGAGAGGGAGGGAGAAGGGGAAAGGGAGGAAAAGGAAGGGGAAATGAGAGAGGGAGGGAGGGTGGAAGAAAGGACAAAAGGAAGAAAAGGGAGGAAGGAAGGGAGGAAGGGAGGGGAAGGGGAAAAAGAGAGAGGGCGAGAGAAGGGGAACAGGAGGGAGGGAGGGAGGAGAAGGGGAAAAGAGAGAGGGAGGGAGAAGGAGAAGAGAGGAAAGGGAAAGGGAAATGAGAGAGGGAGGGAGGGTGGAAGAAAGGACAAAAGGAAGAAAAGGGAGGAAGGAAGGAAGGAAAGGAGGGGAAGGAAGGAAGGAAGGGGAAAGGGGAAAAGAGAGAGGGAGGGAGAAGGGGAAGGGAGGGAGGGAGGAAGGCGAAGGGGAAAAGAGAGGGAGGGAGAGAGGGGAAAAGGAGGGAGAGAGGGGAAGGGGAAATAAGAGAGGGAGGGTGGAAGAAAGGACAAAAGGAAGAAAAGGGAAGGGAGGAATGAAGAAAGGAAAGAAGGATGGAAGGCAGGATGAAAGAAGAGAGGAAGAGAGAGAAGAAATTAGGAGAGGGATAGGGGGAAGTGAGGGGAGGGGGGATGGGAGGAGGAAAGAAGGGAGGGGGGAAAGGGAGGGAGGGAGGAAAAATTCATTTCCAGACTGTGACAATTGCATTAAATCTGACACAATGCAAAATAATAGCAGGCAGTTCCCTGCAGTGGTAATTATTGTCACTGCCTGTTGTGCGAGAGGAAATGAGGCTTACAGGGCATGAAAGAGGGGAGGGGGTCTGGATTCCCCCCTCCCTCTGGTATTACGCATCACCTCTTCCAAGGGCTTCCGCTCAAAGCCCCTTCCCTGGGGAAGCTGCCCCATTGACAGCCTTCTCAGGCACTTGTTTCTTTATTTACTCCCTGAACACACTTCCCACACTCCACAATTCAAAAGCAACCCTACTTGGCTTAAATAACATAAATATTGCCATTAAAACATCCACGGTACCATCCAAAGCGTGGCTGTCATAAATAAAAGGCTGTAACAATAAGCAAAACTGCAAGAATAATGCGAAAAAGGGAAAGCCACAAAGAAAGAAAGCTAGAAAGCTAGAAAGCTAGAAGGAAGGAAGGAAGGAAGGAAGGAAGGAAGGAAGGAAGGAAGGAAGGAAGGAAGGAAGGAAGAAAGAAAGAAAGAAAGAAAGAAAGAAAGAAAGAAAGAAAGAAAGAAAGAAAGAAAGAAAGAAAAATAGGAGGATTCCTAATGTCTTTTCCAGCTTCTTCTATCTTTGGCATTCAAATCGAACAAAGGGACAGGCAGCAAAGAAAAGAACAAAAAAAGAGGAGAGAGAGAAAGAGGGAGGAAGGGAGGGAAGAAGGAAGAGAGGGAGGGAGGGAGATGATGGGGAAGGAAGGAAGGTGATGGGAAGGGAGGGAGGGATTAAGGAAGGAAGGAAGGTGATGGGGAAGGGAGGGAGGGATTAAGGAAGGAAAGTGATGGGGAAGGAAGGAAGGTGATGGGGAAGGGAGGCAGCGATTAAGGGAGGAAGGAAGGTGATGGGGAAAGGAGGGATTAAGGAAGGAAGGTGATGGGAAAGGAGGGAAGGATTAAGGAAGGGAGGGAGGTGATGGGGAGGGAAGGAGGATTAAGGGAGGGAGGGAGGGATTAAGGAAGGGAGGGAGGTGATGGGGAAGGGAGGGAGGGAGAGAAGGAGGAAGGAAGGAGAAATGGAGAAGGAAAAAGAAATGAGAGAGAAGGAGGAAGGAAGGAAGGCAGGAAGGAAGGGAGGGAGGGAGGAAGATATTTGATGGGGAAGGGAAGCAGGGAGGAATGCAGGAGGGAGAGAGGGAAGAAGGAGGGATGGAGGGTGGAAGCCTTGCTGCCCAAAGTCTAGAAATGGGATTCATCCATGGTTATCCTTCCTACCCCTTTGTTCTCTCATGCACAACACCTCCACAAAGGAGCCGCCAATCCCCAGTGGGAAGCCCCACTTGCAAAGCCCAGAGTAGCAGAATACAAATCCCTCTCCGTGGGTCATTCTGACTCCCGATGATTTCACCCAAAGCAAGGAAAAGAGGCCCCCTTGGAAAAGCTGCCTTCGCACCATCCGATGTCCCCAATGGATGGGTCTGGGGGGGGGCCTCTGCAGTTCGAAAAAAATGAAGCACCACCTGCTTTGATCTGGGTTGAATAGGGGACACCCCTGTGGTGGGTTTCAAATTTTTTTACTACTGGTTCTGTGGGCGTGGCTTGCTTGGTGGGGTGTGGCTTGGTGGTCATGGGACTCAGTGGGCATGGCCAACTTGACTTTCAAGTTTCCAGGTCGTCTCGAATAAAATGCATTTCAAACAAAATCTTTGAAGAAAAAACTCCTTATTTATTGAGCACGACATCCTAACCTGACTCCAAATGAAGCCAATACTGACTTCCAGCCCCAAAACCCTCCCTTTCCGTTCCCCACTCCCCTGCACTTATTGGCCATCATCCAAGTCATTCTACCCCTAATCTACTCCAGCTCAAAGGAATTCCCCCCTCCCATCTCATCTCCTAGCGGACATTATCTCCAGGGAAAGTAAGTAGGTGAAAAGTCAGCCCTCCCTTTCCAGACACTTCTCCTTCTTATGTCAGCACTAGAGTAAATGCAGGTTGAAGTGCTGACATTGACATCACTCACAGCCACAGCCACTCGGTCACATGACCACCCCACCTAGCCACGCCCACAGAAAAAGGTAAGAAACATTTTTGAATTTCTACCTATCTACTTATTTTCTGCCCAGGCCTGGCCTAACCTATCAAAGGCCTCCTCCTGCATGCTGCCCCACCCTCCCTTCGTCAGTCACATGCGTCACCCCATTTTCCCTCCTTCAGTGGCCCCGGCCCTGGTCCCGCTTCCTCCCCCACCACTGCCTCTTTCTTTGGGCTGCTTACCTTACTCCTGTGGCAGCTGGTCCAGAGTCCGGAAGGCAAGCTGACCTCCAGAAGCTTCCGGCGGCCTCCAGCCTCTTTGAGAGCCGCTTCCCGGCAGCGGTGGCGGCTGGGAGGCTTTTCGCAGTCACATCGAAAACTACCGGAAGTCACCGAAAAAGCCGCTGCCATTGCCGCCCTGTTCTTCGCGCTGATCGCGCATGCGCATCCCATTGCCTGCTGCGTCGCGCTCGGACTGATGCAGAAGGCAGTGGGATGCGCCGGCAGTGGCTTTTTTGGCGACCTCTGGTAGCTTTCAGCGGCCTGCGGCCAGCCGTCACAGCCGCTTAGCAGTTCTCAAAGAGGCTGGGAGGCTTTTTCAATGAAAGCCGCTTCCCGGCAGTTGGGCGGGTGGGTGGGGCAAGCGAGCATGTGATCGGGCTACCGGTTCGGGGGCGTGGCCAGCCAGCAATCGCTAACGGTTCGGCAACCCAGGACAAATTAACACTACCGGTTCGCTCGAACCGGTGCGAACCAGTAGAAACCCACCACTGGGACACCCATAAAAAAAGAGGGGGTGGCTTTGATAGCTGCCATTTTGATTTTCTCGACCTGCCAGGCTGACCGGTGTAACTGTTTGGCTAGATGGAGAAACAGCTGGGTCAAGGAATGGAAGAGTCACAAAGATGATGAGGGGACTGGAGGATAAAACATACGATGAACGGTTGCAGGAACTGGGAATGTCTAGTTTAATGAAAAGAAGGACCAGGGGAGACATGATAGCAGTCTTCCAAAATTTGAGGGGCTGCCACAAAGAAAGGGGAGTCAAGCTATTCTCCAAAGCACCTGAAGGCAGGACAACAAACCACAGATGGAAACTACTCTAGGAGAGAAGCAACCTAGAACTAAGGAGAAATTTCCTGACAGTGACAACAATTAATCAGTGGAACAACTTTTCTCTCTGGAGTTATGGATGCTCCAACACTGGAAGTTTTTAAGAAGAGATTGGACAAGCATTTGAGCAGGGGGTTGGACTAGAAGACCTCCAAGGTCCCTTCCCACTCTGTTATTCCTCTTAAAAACCTTCAGCGATGGAGGACCCATAACTTCTGGAGGGAAGTGTCTATGCAGATTCTCAATCATCCAGGTCACAGTTGTTGTTGTTTTTTAAAATTTGATTTATATGCCGCCCTTCTCCAGAGACTCAGGGCGGCTTACAATGCATTAAGCAGTAGCCTTCATACTTTTGTATATTTATACAAAGTCAGCTTATTGCCCCCACAATCTGGGTCCTCAATTTACCTACCTTAGAAAGGATGGAAAGGATGGAACCTTGAGCCTGGTGAGATTCGAACTTACAGTAATTGCAGACAGCTGGTGTTAATCATAATGCTTTTAGTCTGCTGAGCCACCAGTTGTACCAAAGGTCCTTTTTGAAGAGGCAACTGGACTTTCTGGGGGTGGGGGTGGGGGTGGGGTGAAGATGTTTCACTTCTCATCCAAGGAGCTTCCTTAGCTCTGTGACTTCTGGAGGGAAGCTGTTCAACCAATTAGCAGTCCTCCAATATTTGAAGGGCTGCCACCAAGAAGAGGAGGTCCACCTATTCTCCAAAGCACCTGAAGGCAGGACATGATGCAACGGATGGAAGCTAACCGAGGAGAAAAGCATCCTAGAACTAAGGAGAAATTTCCTGACAGTTAGAACAATTAACCAGTGGAACCACTTGCCTCCAGAAGTCATGGATGCTCCAACACTGGAAGTTTTTAAAAAGAAATTGTCTGAAATCGTACTATATAGGGCTTCCTGCCTGAGCAGGGGGTTGGCCTAGAAGACCTCCGAGGTCCCTTCCAACTTTGTTATTCTGAGAACAATTAACCAGTGGAGCAGCTTGCCTTTAGAAGTTGTGCATCGTCCAACACGGGAGCATTTTCAGGAGCAAATGAACATTCGTTTGTCTGAAACGATAGCAGGGGGTTGGACTAGAAAACCTCCAGGGTGCCCGCTGGCTATGTTATTCTGCATTCTGTATTCAGCAGTCAGCTCCATTCCTCGATGGCACTTCATTCTTTAGGCCTTTTGGGGTGCAATCTGCTTCTCTTTCCATTTGGTTTTTTTCTCCTCCGCAGCTGTGCGGTGTCCAAACCCAGCAGCCAAGGGAGCCCCCCTGCCAGCAGCGCCTGCCACCCCCCCCCCATTCCTCTCCCGGCTTCTTCCCACCGCCTGGGGGATTCTGGGCGCAGAGGCAATGCGGCCTCTAATCCAGAGTCGCCGCGTGCAGAGAGCGGATAAAGAGCTGGCACCAGAGCGCCGCTTGGCACAGGCACCTAGCAGAGCTGGCCTTGGGCAGAGGCGCCGAAAAAAACAGGGAGGGGGGAATTTGGAACGGCTGCTTTCTAGCTTGCCCCCAAATTGGAAAGCCGGTAGAAGCATCTGCATAAGGAAGACTCGAAGGAAATGCATTTTTTTCCTGCCATTGTAGGATAGTGGGATGCAGAGTACTTTTCCTTCTCCTCTTTCTCTTTTTTTTTCTCCTCCTTCTTCTCTTTTTCTCCCTCTCCTTCTCATCTTTTTCCTCCTCCTTTTCCTCTTCTTCTTCTTCTCTTTTTCCCCTTCTTTTTTTTCCCTCGACTTAAGCAAATAAAAGACTTGGAAGGGTCCTTGGAGGTCTTCTAGTCCAACTTCTGCTCAAGCAGGAAACCCTATGCTACTTCAGACAAGTAGCTGTCCGGTCTCTTCTTAAAAGCCTCCAGTGATGGAGCATCCACAACTTCTGGAGGCAGGTGGTTCCACTGATTAATTTTTCTCACTGTCAGAGAATCTCTCTTTACTTCTAGCTTTGTTGTGGCCCGTACACGGCCTGTGCAGTTAGTAGCTGATTCAGACAGCGAGGAGGCTGGTGTGGTGCTGCACCAGCAGCCTGTGCAGCTGGCGCTCGAGTCGGAGAGTGAGGAGGCTGGAGAAGATGTGGTGCCAGAGGCGGGGATTCAGCCAGGGCCTTCAGAACCTCCAGAAGCTCCCTTAAGTGAAGAGGACGAAGAGGAGGAGCCTCTTCTCGATGCACGGGCACGCAGAGCTGCCAAAAGGCAGGAGTGGCTCCTCAGGAGGAGGTCTCCTCGAGAGTAAGGCTTGGGGCTAATTGGCCATTCCCTTAGCCTATTTAAGGAGGAACGCCGACTGAAGCAATTTGCAGGGAACAACTTCGTTCACATACCTTTGTGTCTTCTCTTGCTTATCTTATCAGCTTCCTGCAAATTGCTTCTAGGCATTCTGCTAACCAAAGTAAGCTTTCAGTTATTATTCTTTGAATTCTTGGCGGCTGTTAATGCAGTTAATTAACAGCCGTTGTTGTAAAAGACTGGTTTGTTTAGTAAACTAAGGTTTGAACGGACTTTGTGTGTGCTGCGTTCTTTGGGGTCCGTAGCTGGGGCAGAACAAGCTTGCTTCTCTCCTTGACTATTTTCCATCCGTTGCTTCTGCTTTTCAGATGCTTGGAGAATAGGTGGACCCCCTCTTCTCCATGACAGCCCCTCAATTATTGTAACATCGCTAACATGTCTCTCCTAGTCCTCCTTTTCATTAAACTAGACATCCCCAGTTCCTGCGACAAGTGCAATAGTTCTTCGTATGTTTTAGCCTCCAGCTCCCCTAATCACCTTTGTTGCTCTTCTCTGCACTCTTTCCAGAGTCTCCACATCTTTTTTACACCGTGGCAACCAAAACTGGATGCCGGATTCCAAGTGTGGTCTTACCAAGACATTATAAAGTAGTATTAACACTTCACGTGATCTTGATTTGATCCCTATTTTTCTTCCTCTCTCCCTCACCCCTGCTCCTCCTCTTCTTCTCTTTTTCCTCCTCCTCTTCCTCTTTTTATCCCTATCCTTTTTCCTTCTCTTTTTCCTTTTTCTCTTCCTTTCCTCCTCCTCCTCCTTTTTCCTCTTCTTGTCTTCCTCCTTTTTCTTTCTTTCTTCTTCTTTTCCTTCATCCTTTTCCCCTTCCCTTTCCTCTCCTCCTCCTTTTTCCTCCTCCTTTCTCTCCTTTCCCCCTCCCCCTCCTTCCTCTTCTTCCCCTTCCTCTTCTCTTTCTCTCCACTTCTTTTTCTCTTCCTCTTTTCCTTTTCCTTCTCCCATCCCCTTCCCCCATCCTTCCTCTTCCTCCCCACTCCTCCTGCCCAGTTTCTGACAACTTTAAATTCATGATGCAAAAATGCAACATAGCTATCCCTCAGTTTTTTTGCTGATCCAGACAGCTTTTCTGAACTTTTGAAGGCAGCTACTTTGGTTCATGCAATTATTATTATTATAAAAATTATTTAATAATGCCTGGGAAGGGAATATTATTACCACCAATGCCATGCCCCCTCCTCTCCTGATTACTATGGCTGGTACTTCCACCACCCTGAAATGCAGGTTTTGCAAATGAAATAAATAAATCCATCCTGGGCAATTTGTAGTCCTGTGGCTAATGTGACTTTGTGCTAAACCACAATAAAGTATTGCATTTGGAATATAGCACACCGTATCATGCTATTGGGACCCAAATTTCCACTGCTAAGCAAAGTGGTTATTAAGTGAATCGCGGCCGATTTTATGACCTTCTTGCTAAGCGAATCACTGCAATTGTTAAGTGAATCACCTAGTCCTTGACTTACAACCACAACTGGGACCAGAACGTCTGTCAGTAAGTGACATGGCTGTTAAGTGAATAGCGTCTTTTTGTCTTTATGACCCTTTTTGCTGCAGTCATTAAATGAAACACATGATCGTTAAGTACATCCAGCTTCCCCCATTGACTTTGCTTGTTAGAAGCTGTGAATTTCAGTTTTGTTAAATGACAGAATTCAGAGTAAAGTAGAATAGAGTAGAGTAGAGTAGAGTAGAGTAGAGTAGAGTAGAATAGAATAGAATGTGGAGTGGAGTGGTGTGGAAGAGAATGGAATGGAATGGAATGGAATGGAATAGAATAGAATAGAATAGAATAGAATAGAATAGAATAGAATAGAATAGAATAGAATAGAATAGAATAGAATGTGGAGTAGAGTGGAGTGGAGTGGAAGAGAATGGAATGGAATATAATGGAATGGAGTGGAATGGAGTGGAATGGAGTGGAATGGAATGGAATAGAATAGAATAGAATAGAATAGAATAGAATAGAATAGAATAGAATAGAATAGAATAGAATAGAATAGAATTCTTTATTGGCCAAGTGTGATTGGACACACAAGGAATTTGTCTCCGGTGCATAAGATCTCAGTGTACATACAAATAACAAAGTGATATAATCATAAGATATCAATAGTAGAAGGTAATAGGAAACATGAGAAGGATAATAGCAATACAGCCCTGTTATATGGGTAAATATCTTTAGGCATAAGACAGTGCTGTGGGAATTAAGTGTTTAGCAGAGCGATCGCATTGGGGGAGCTAAACCTACTTTTGTGTCTAGTTGTTTTGGCAAGCAATGCCCTATAGCGGCATCCCGAGGGAAGGAGTTGAAACAGTGTATGTCCAGGATGGGAGGAGGGGTCTGTAGATTTTTAGGATCTCATCATAAAAGAGACCCCCTCCTCCTCTTCCTCCTCCTCCTCAGGGAGCAGATGCTGCTCTCCCCAATCCCTCATGCCTTGTAATTTAAAACTGCCTGTCCTGCTCCATTTTGGATCCTCCCAGAATGCAAGAAAGCCATTTATTCTTGTGTATTGCGGAGGAAGTAATGACAGGAGATGCTGGACTGCAGCCAGACTGCAACTCCGCACAGATTCCTGTAGCAGAAAGCGACAATATTTCCTCCTGCCTTTGAAAGGAAAGACGTTTGCGGCTGAGAAGCGAGGCCCAGCTTTTGATGGGAGAGATTAAATTTCAAGGGGGCCTTGGCAAGAGGTAGCAAAAGACGACAGGCCTTGGCTTCCTTGTTTTTTTTTTCCATTTCTTCCCCAACTCCTAGTGGTTTTCTCTGTGCCCCCCACCCCCCACCCCACAATGTTATCAACCCAGCACCCATAAGGCACCCTCTTCATCCCAGCAACCCCAAAGAGAGAATGGAGGGAAGCCCGCTGTAAGGACACAGATGCCATGCTATGAGCCAGCCTTGTGCTGCAGCTGCCAAAAAAGCCAATTGTTGTGGTCCGCCAGCAGCCTGCGGACCTGGCAACGGAGTCGGACAGTGAGGAGGCTGAGGAAGAACATGGGCCAGTCCTGGAGGCTGGGGAAGGCCCAGATGAGGGCTCTGCGTCGGAGGCAGAGATGGGGCCAGGGCCATCGGGGAGTGATGTGCGGACTCCAGAGCCTCCAGAGGCTGACAGCAGAGAGGCAGAGGAACAGGAGAAGCCTGTTCCTAGTGCAGTGTTTCCCAAACTTGACCCTTTGAAGATGTATGGACTTCAACTCCCAGAATTCCTCAACCAGGCATACTGGCTGGGGAATTCTGGAAGTTGAAGTCCATGCATCTTAAAATAGCCAAGTTTGGGAAACACTGTCCTAGTGCATGCATGCGCAGAGCTGCCAGAAGGCAAGAGCAGTTAAAGCAAAAAGGACGACTCAGGAGTAAGGCCAAGAGATGATTGGCCCCTCCCATAAGGCTTAAAAGACCAGCAACGGCTCTTGGGCTCTTTGTCGGAAAACAACGTTGATAGACTTGTTCTTGTCTTGCTGCATTTATTTCTTGTCGGCGTCTTCTGCTTCTGAACTTTTGCCAAGAAAAGCCTTTGGCAGATTGCCTAATTAGACCAAGGTTGATGATAAGGTTGAAGAATTGGGTTTTGAAGAATTTGTTTTGAATTAGTTTGGACTATGCTGAGAATGAGTTAATTCTCAGCTGTTCTAATAAAGTTTGTTTTTTTTAGAACTGATTGCCTCTGATAATAGCTATTTGGGCCATGGTCACAACACCAATATATAGTCCTAGGCTGAGGGATTTGTCTCAAGAAAACAGGAAATACAGGTATTGCTGTTGTATCTTTGAACGGTCACTAAATGACCGTTTTGTAAGTCAAGGACTGCCTGTGTAGTTTAGAACAGGGGTCTCCGACCTTGACAACTTTTAAAACTTGTGGACTTCAACTCCCAGAATTCCTCAGCCAGCTTTGCTTTGCTGGGAGTTGAAGTCCACAAGTCTTAAAAGTTGCCAAGGTTATTTTCTAACCAAGCTATTTTCCAAAGCACCTGTAGGCCAGACAAGGAATAATGGATGGAAACTGAACAAGGAGAGATTTAACTTGGAAATAAGGAGAAATTTTCTGATAGTGAGAACTATCAACCGACGGGACAAAAGTTGCCTTCGGAAGTTGTAGGAGCTTCATCACTTGAGACTTTCCAGAAGAGATTGGACTGCCATTTGTCAAAAATGGTGTAGGGTCTTCTGCTTGGGGTTGGACTAGATGACCTACAAGGTCCCTTCCAACTCTGTTAATCTGTTAAAGGTTTTGAGACCCCTGGTTTAGACAACTAAGTTCTTTCAGGACCACGGACACCTCCAGCCTTCTCTTCTTCACCCTCCTTCTCCTATTCCTTCTCCTCAGTGACAAAGTTTTCAGCAAAGTTCTGGTGTTTTGATATTCAATAATATTAATATTATTGATATTAATGATATTAATAGCAAAGTTCTGGTGTTTGATATTCAATTAATATCATTGAAGAGCCTTGGTGGCTCAGCAGACTAAAGTGCTGTTAAATAGTACAGCTGCCTGCAATTACTGCAAGTTCAAATCTCACCAGGCTCAAGGTTGACTCAGCCTTCCATCCTTTCGAGGTAGGTAAAAATGAGGCCCCAGATTGTGGGGGCAATAAACTGACTTTGTATAAAAAAGAACACCGCTTAGGGGAGCCCGAAAGCCCTACTAAGCAGGTATATACAAAAGTATGAAGGCTGTTGCTTAATGCATTGTAAACTGCCCTGAGTCTCCGGATAAGGGTGGCATATAAATTGAACTAATAAATAAATAAATAAATAGATTGTGTCTTGACCTCTACTCTATGGGCTGTGTTGACACAACACATTGTCAGAGTATAAGAGGTTCATTTATCTCAGAGCTCTGGAATTAAATCAAAGTTATTTGCTAGGGATTGAATATTAGAGATTGAATATTGACAGATATTTGCAAACAATGTCACTCTTACTCTTCTATTTTTTTTCTACTTTTTTAAAAAATAAATGCTTAAGAGCATTTTCATGAAAAAGACTTTGTCGGTGTTACTATCTAACATGTTGAATATTGTTATTTTCAATATTGGAAAATATTGAAATGATTTCAATAGTCTAAATGATTGTAGACTATCTCTCCAATCATTTACATGATTGGAGAGATAGTCTACAAATTCATCAAATGCATCAAAAAAAAAATTTTTTTTAATGCGGTAAATGTCCATAAACATAACATGTGCTGACAAAAGCTCTTTTGGGGGGTCCTCCATGTTTTGTTTTTTTTAAGTGGGGAGGATTCCTGAGAGCGAAAATTTTCAGAAACTCTGATCTGAACAATTTAATTTTGCTCCGTTAAAATGCTTGCTGGGTTCACCTCATTTTCAAAACCAAGGGAAGCCGAGTGGATTTGCAAAACAGCTTTGAAGAGAGGCTTCATTTGAACTTTTGCAAAAGGGGCCCTTCGAAAACACAACCGTCCCTTGTTTTAATAGATTAACAGAGTTGGGAGGGACCTTGCAGGTCATCTAGTCCAACCCCCTGCCCAAGCAGGAATACCCTACAGCTGCCTCAACCTAGGATCGAACTCACAACCTCCTGATTGTGAGATATTCGACTGCAACGATTACAGGTAATTCTCGAGTTACAACCCGTCGTAACTTGCGATGATCATAAAACGAGTCGGTACACGTATGACCGACTCAATTTTACGATATATTTTTTTTCGCAAATGTGAATCCTCGTGGCCATTAAGCGACGCTAAGTAATTTACGACCACAACGGAGCCGCAGATTCCTCTTGCTGAGTGAGAATGTTCATTTATCTTAATTGCGAATGTTCATTTGACGTTCTCGAATTAACGACGAATGCAATCGGCGACGTTCCTTTGCGAGGGCTGCCTTGCGAGGTTTGTACAAATCGCTCAAGGGGCCTGAAAAGGCCAGGAAATGTAGAATTAATGTAAAAATTAAGATGGCTGGACTAGCAAAGGTTGGATCCTGGGTATCTCCCGAACTCGCAAATTTCTCTTTTTTCAAGAGCACACTCGCTTCGCCCGAAAAGATCTTGGCGCACCTGTCACTCTTGAGGTCTTAATTATTATTTTTTCCCCCCTCAGCTGTCAATTCCCTTTTCTGTTCTCTCCCCTGCCTCCCTACCTCCCGTTGCCTAATCTGATGGAGATAATATTCTAGCAAGCATCGGTCTCTTGTGCACTGAAGTCTCAGCTATTCACCTCATGTGATCCCCAGCCTGATAGGACAGAGGCCTATTTGCAGTTTCACATCGGAAAACGTGGCAACCGACAACCCCACCAAAATAAAAGAGAGAGAGAGAGAGAGAAAATCTTATCCTATTATCGCTTCTCCCTGTAGACTCAATTTGTTTTCGAGAGATATGGCTTGGTGTGACAAGCCATCCAGATTTTGCTTCAGCAAAGCGACGCCTCGGTCCCATCTGTTCCTGCTAGGCAGGGATGTCTTGCCTGGAATTTTGCACCAAACCTCACATTGTGTGTGTGTGGCTGTTGTCGCTGCCCCTGCTGTTCTCCCCACAACAATGATCCGCGAGAGGCTTTGATGCTGCCTGCAGACGTTCGGATTCCCAGTCAGTGAGCAAAAGACTGCAAATGTTAGACTAGATCGGTGTCAACCTGAGGAACTTTAAGAAGGGTGGACTTCAATTCCCAGAATTCCCCCAGCCAGCTACCCATTCCATCCATCTTAAAGTTCCTGAGATTGGCAGGGGGAATTCTGGGAATCGAAGTTCACCTATTTTAAAGTTCCTGAGATTGGCTGGGGGAATTCTGGGAGTTGAAGTCCACCCAAAATAAAGTTCCTGTGATTGGCTGGGGGAATTCTGGGAGTCAAAGTCCACACAAAATAAAGATCCTGAGATTGGCTGGGGGAATTCTGGGAGTTGAAGTCCACCCAAAATAAAGTTCCTGTGATTGGCAGGAGGAATTCTGGGAGTTGAAGTCCACCCTTCTTAAATTTCCTGAGATTGGCAGGGGGAATTCTGGGAATCAAAGTCCACCCATCTTAAAGTTTCTGAGATTGGCTGGCGGAATTCTGGTAGTTGAAGTCCACCCTTCTTAAATTTCCTAAGATTGGCAGGAGGAATTCTGAGAATCATAATCCACCTATTTTAAAGTTCCTGAGGTTGGCTGGGAGAATTCTGGGAGTCGAAGTCCGCCCAACGTAAAGTTCCTGAGATTGGCAGAGGGGAAGCTGGGAGTTGAAGTCCACCCATCTAAAATTCCTGAGGTGGCTGGGGGAATTCTGGAAGTCGACGTCCACCCATCTTAAAGTTTCTGAGGGCGGTAAACACTGGACTACAGGTAGTCCTTGAGTTACAACCATTCGTATAGCGACCATTCAAAGTTACAACAGCACTGAAAACAGTGACTTTCAACTGGGATTCACATTTATGACTGTTGTTGCATGTGATTAAAATCTGGGCAGTGGCAACTGGGATATATTTATGACAGTTGCAGCCTCCTGGGGTCATATGATCACCATCTGCGACCTATCCAGCCAGTTTCCAACAAAGTCAATGCAGGAAGCGGATTTCTTTACCAACCATGTGATTCGCTTAACAACTGCATTAATTTGCTTAATGACCCTGGCAAAAAAAAAAAAAAAAAAAATCCCAGCTGATCAGGAGGAAATGGAGATTTTACAGTATCCTTCCCCTGGAGTGGGGTGGGAATGGAGATTTTACAATATCTTTTCCCACCACGCCATGCCTACCAAGTCATGCCACGCCCACCAAGCCACAGCCACAGAACCGGTAGTAAAAATTTTTGAAACCCATCACTGGTTTGGTGTGTACTACGCATGCACTTGTGCAGCCAGCGAACTGGTTGTAAACCAGTTCAGATTTCACCACTGATGTATTTGCCACCTCGAGCTGTTTGTAAAAATACGAAAGGCAGGATGCAAATTTTTTTTTTTTTTTGCTTTAATTTATATGCCGCCCTTCTCCGGAGACTCAGGGCGGCTTACAATGCGTTAAGCAATAGCCTTCATCCTTTTGTATATTTATACAAAGTCAGCTTATTGCCCCCACAAACTGGGTCCTCATTTCACCTACCTTTGAAAGGATGGAAGGCTGAGTCGACCTTGAGCCTGGTGAGATTCGAACTTGCAGTAATTGCAAGCAGCAGATGTTAATAACAGTGCTTCTGTATAACTGTACTACAGGTTCTGTAGTACATAAATAAATAAAATAAAATAAATAAAATAAATAAAAAAACAAAAATCAGAATCAGAGGAGCAACGGATTTCCTTATGTTCTTTTCTGCAAAGCCAAGGGCTTCAGAAGGAGCTGTATGGAAAGCATATTGATGCTTTTGAATATCGGTGTCGGAGAAGAAGAAGCCAAGGTAGTATTTTTCAAACTCGGCAACTTCAAGATGCTGGCTGGGGAATTCTGGGAGTTTGAAATCCACCCGTCTTAAAAGTTGCCGAGTTTGAAATATGCCGCTCCAGAGAGAATACGGTGGACAGCCAAGAAAACAAACCAACAGATCATCAAACAAATCAGCCCCAGAGTTTTCCCGCGAGACACCCATAACCAACTTAAAATTATCCTCTTTTTTTTTTTTGGGACACATTATGAGAAGACTCAGCTCTCTGGAGAAGACACTCCTGCTGGGAAAGGTGGAAGGGAAGAGATGAAGAGGACTAGCAACATGATGGATGGATTCAGCCCATCCCTGGGGAAGGGGAATTTGGCAACGTTTCTGAACCTTTGGCAGCCTTAAGCTGTGTGGCCTTCAACTCCCACACGCTTCAACTGTGTGTGGACTTCTGGGAGTTGAAGCCCAGACAGCTTAAAGCTGCCAAAGGTTGAGAAACCCACGCTGGCTGGGGAATTCTGGGAGTTGAAGTCCACACAGCTTAAACGTCCAGATTTTGATGATGTAACTGTAGGGATGTTATAATGAAAAATGGTCATCATGTCCCTTTTTTTCAGGGCTGTCGTAATTTCAATAAATGAACGGTCTTAAGTTGAGGACTACCTGTATGAAGTTGCTTCCATTTTTCCCCCACAGGGTTTGGCCTGTTCTGACCCAGCCTTAGCAGAAGCAAGAAACAGACTCCTTGTCACAAAAAAACCCCCCTCTTTATTTACCTCTTGTGAATTAATTGCATTCACCCACTGAAAAGTCCAGGCAAGAGTCCTTCAAGGAGTTCACTGCAGTAACAGACCTTACCAGTTCCTTGCGATAATTGCAAGGCTGTGAGTTCTCAGCCGCAAGCAGTCTTTGCGGCACGAAACACAATGAGCAAAATCTTCAGAAATACGAACGGTTGTCTCCTACGACCACCACTCCCCTTTCCTTCTATTTATTCCCCAGCCAGGGAGGGGCCATTCAGCGTCCATGTGTGCTTTGCTTCCGGAGTCGACTCCTTGTCCTCCGTTGCTCACCTCTCCTAACTGCTCTGAGCATACGTGCATATGGAACAGGCCAGTGGATTCAAATAATTTAACAACCGGTTCTCTGCCCTAATGATTTCTTCCAACAACCAGTTCACCAAACTGCTCAGAAAGTTAACAACCAGTTCTCCCGAAGTGGTGCGAACTGGCTGAATCTCACCACTGGAACAGGCCCCAGCTGGTCTTCCTCCTCACTCATATCAGCCTCCAAAGGCAGCTGCCTTTCCAGTAGCTGGGAAATGTCGGACGGCCCCGGCTCTCTCTCTGTGTCTGACGCAAAGCATCCATCAGAGCCTTCCCTAGACTCCAGCACTGGCCCATGTTCCTCCCCAACCTCCTCATCGTTCGAGTTTGCCACCAGCTCCGCTGGCGGCTGGCGGGCTACGACATGGCCCTTAAAAACCATTGCCAAAACAACCAGTTCTCTGCCCTAATGATTTCTTCCAACAACCAGTTCACCAAACTGCTCAGAAAGTTAACAACTGGTTCTCCCGAAGTGGTGCGAACTGGCTGAATCCCACCACTGGAACAGGCCCCACCTGGTCTTCCTCCTCACTCATATCAGCCCATGTTCCTCCCCAACCTCCTCATCATCCGCTGGTGGCTGGCGGGCCACGACATGGCCCTTAAAAACCGTTGCCAAAACGCTACCCTGGTGTTGTATAACCAGAAATCTTTGTTTTATTTGGGGTTGGAAGATGTCCATTCGTGAACAAGCAAAGGTCCAGATTGTAACATTTACCCGAAATGACGTGAAGCAGAGAAACAAGTGGGCAGGCAGATTAGAATCCAGACAGCCAACTGGTGGACTGACGCTGTTCCAGAAACTTCTTTTCATACAACCACGCAGAGTTTCAATTTAGCTTCTCAGAGTTCACCCATTAATCATAGGAAATAGTTTGCGGAAACCCATTCATGAGTTTGGTCTTATTTTAAGGACCCTCATCCCTGGCCTGGGGGGAGGGGTTGGGGGGGTTGAGCCTAATCTTCAGAATCCCAAGTCTATCACCTAAAGTGTTAGCTCTTCCCCCAGCTTGGTATCATCTGCAAATTCAATAGAATATCAGAATTGGAAGCAAGGGTGGACTGCTGGGGGTTCGCAGGGGTTCGGCAGAACCTTTAGCTAAGATTCTGTGCAGTTCAGAGAACCCCCAAATCCCACTCCTGGCTGGCCCCACCCACCCTGCCCCTCCCCTCCCAGGAGTCCCCACATGGCCCATTTTGGATGCAGATAATGCAGGGCACGTGCGGAGACTCGGGGAGGGTGAAAAACAGGCCTACCAGAAATTTGGGAAGCCCGGAAATGGTTTCCAGCCTCCAGATGGCCTCCGGAGCCTGGGGAGGCCGTTTTCGCCCTCCCAGAGGCTCGAGAAAAGCCTCCGGAGCCCAGGCAGGACAAAAATGCCACCCTCTCCTCTCTGTGGTGCAGGAGGCCAACTAGGCCACACCCACCATGGCCACGCCCACCCAGCAACCAGGCAGAGAACCCCTTGCTAAAAATTTTGAAGCCCACCCCTGGTTGAAAGGGACCTCGGAGGTCTTCTAATCCAATCCCCTGCTCAACCTTTTTGCTGTTGTGTGCCAAAAGTGGGGGGAGCACAGGGAGGTCACCCACGTGCGTGCCCACACCCATAACTCCATGTACCCCACCCCCACACATGCGCGTGCGCCCCCCACACCCTGCCTCCGCTTTTAACACACGATGGCACGATGGGCCTGGTAGGCCCCTTTTTCACCCTCCCCAGGCTCCAGAGGCTTTCTAGAAGCCTGGGGAGGGCAAAAACAGCCTTCCCCATCCCCCCGGAGACCCTCCGGAGGCCAGAAACAGCCCATTTCCCAACTTCCGGTGGGACCAGAAGGCCCAAAAATCAGCTGGCCGGAGCACGCATGCACACTGGAGCTGAGCTATGGCAATGCTCGTGCGCCCACTGATATCGCTCCGTGTGCCACCTGTGGCACCCGTGCCATAGGTTCGCCATCATGGCCTTATACCATCCCAGAATAATAGAGGTGGGTCTTATTTTAAGAACCCTCATCCCCCGGGGGAGCCCAGTCTTCTGAATCCCGAGTCTATCAGCTAGCAGTGTTTCTCAACCTTGGCCGCTGGACGATGTGTGGACTTCAACTCCCAGAATTCCCCAGCCAGCTGGCTGGGGAATTCTGGGAGTTGAAGTCCACACATCATCCAGCGGCCAAGGTTGAGAAACACTGAGCTCAAGGGTCTATGGAGATTCTCTGTCATCCAGGCCATGGTTATCCCAAAGGTGCTTTTTTCAAGAGGCTCAGGTTCAGCAGTCCATCTGCATTTAAAAGACCCAGGCCACTCTTTTGAAGACAACAAAGTCCACATTTTGGACAGAGGGGATCACTGATTTGAAAGAGGGGTCAAAGAGGCCATCTATGTCAAAATTGAACAGCCGTCTCTCAACGGAGGGGGGGGGGATACGACATCATCTCTCTCCGGTCTACAACACGGTCCTTTCAGCAGTTCCAAAAACGCTCCACACCCATTTGCACCACTCAGGTGACACTGAGGGCACAGATAAACCTCCAAGTGGCCTCAACGACTCTCTCAAAGGCTGCAAATGACCAGCTGTCTGCAAGGAGTATCAATCCTTCCGTTCCTCACCATCCAGTGTCAGCATTCTGATGCTGCCATAAAAAGACGAGGCTTGACTTTTCACCTACTTATTTTCTCTGTAGATAATATCCCCTAGGAGATGGGATGGGAGGAGGGAACATTCCTGTGGGTTGAGGTCAGAAGCTGGGGAGACTGACTTGGAAGATGGCCAATGAGAAGATGAGAATTGGGGAACGGAAAGGGAAGGGTTTGGGGGTCAGAGGGTTAGTATCGGCTACGACGAAGTTGGGGCCAGATCTGTCGTACTCAATAAACGGAATATTTCAGCAAAGATTAATTGTTTGGGAGCGCAATTTATTTGAGATGACATCGAAACCTGACATCCAGTCAGAGCTGAAGAAGCTTCTTGGATGAGAAGCAAAACGTCTTCAAAGAAAAAAAAAAATCCAGAAAGTCCAAAGTTGCCTCCTGAAAAAAGCACCTAAAGTGTCAGCTCTTCCTCCCAGCTTGGTGTCATCGGCAAATTTACTGCAATAAGTTGGAGGGATATCGGAGGTCTTCTAGACTAACCCCCTGTTCAAGCAGGAGACTCTATACCATTTCGAACAAACTCTCCTTAAAAGCCTCCAGTGTTGGAGCGCCCACATCTGGAGGCAAGTTGTTCCACTGATTAATTGTCCTCACTGACAGGAAATTTCTCCTTAGTTCTAGCTGGGTGACTTTGGGCCAGTCCCCCCCCCCCTCAGCCCAACCCACCTCACAGGGTCGTTGTGGAGGAGGAAGCAGTACTAAGCATGTTGGACACCTTATAATTTTTTTTTTAATTTTATAAAACTAATAAAGGCAGGATATAAATAAATAAAAAATACAATAAAATAAATTTAAAAAATAAAAATAAAATAAAATAGAAGAAATTAAAAATAATAAAATAAAATAAAATAATAATGTAAATTTAAAAAATAAAAGAATAAAATAAAATAAAAGAATAATATAAATTAAAAAATAAAAGAATAAAAGAAAATAAATTAAAAAGAATAAAATAAAATAAAAGAATAAAATAATAAAATAAAAGAAATTAAAAAGAATAAAATAAATTAAAATAAAAGAATAAAATAAAAGAATAAAATAATATAAATTAAAAAAATAAAATAATAAAATAAAATAATAATAATAATATAATATAATATAATATAACATAACATAACATAACATAACATAACATAACATAACATAACATAACATAACATAACATAACATAATAATAAAATAAAATAAAATAAAATAAAATAAAATAAAAAACCCAAAGCAGATTCAACTGCCTGTTCTGTACACAACAGGCTTTGTAGGCCAATCCAGAGACTATTTCCCCCCGTTTGTGACTATTTCCCTCCTTTGTGACTGTTGCGTCTCCTCCTCCCCTTTGCAAGCCGCGGCTGCAGGGCCCAGGGCAAAGAGAGGCCCTGTCGGTTAAATAAAACACCCCTTGGCCTCCTTTCCACCCTCGCTCTCCAAGGCCACAGCTGACTCACAGCAGCTGGTGTTAAAGAGGTCCAGGGACGGCTGGGCCGCTCAGCCGCCCTTGGCAAACCCAAAATGGCACCGTGGGGAAGGGTATAGCTTCGGCTTCTTGGCCACTAACTGAGAAAACTATGGATTTACGGGCCTGATTTGTGACAGGGCTCGGTTTGCAAAGCTTTTCCGCATCTGGTGCCATCCAGCCGGCTCTCTTTGGCAAAGCTCCTGGGTTGCAAAGGGAAGCTGAGGCCTAAAATCCATTTTTCCCCTCCTCTCTCTCTCGGACTCTGAGGGTCCTTTCTGAGCCATCGATTTCGACCATGTCGGCCTCTTCCGGCCAGTCCGTCTGTCCAGTGTGTCGCGGGAACGGTTTGCTAGCTGAGCCAGAGGTCTTCCGCGTCCCCTGCCCTTTTCTCTTGCCTTCCGGCCAAGCGAGATTAAAGTCCAGATGTCCGGCGGTGACAATAAACAAGGCGATAAATTTGCCCGGCAACTGGGAGTTATTTGCGGAGGGGCCCTGAGCAGCCAGGAAGCAGCCTTTTGATAGAACATAGAATAGTAGAGTCGGAAGGGTCCTCAGAGGTCTTCTAGTCCAACCCCCTGCTCCAGCAGAAGACCCTATATACCAGTGATGGCTAACCTTTTTGCCATCGCGTGCCAAAAGCAGGGGGAGCGCGACGGGGTGTCACGCGTGACACACCCATAATTCTATGGGCCCTGCTCCCTTGCACATGCGCATTCAACCCCCCTGCACTCCCCCTGCTTTTGGCATGCGATGGCACGGTGAGCCCATTTTTCGCCCTCCCCAGGCTCCAGAGCTTTTCTAGAAGCCTGAGAAGAGAGAAAACGGCCTTCCCCATGCCCCCCCCCCCCCCGGAGGCCTTACAGAGCCCGGAAACATCCCGTTTGCTGACTTCTGGCAGGATCGGAAGGCCGTTTTCGCCCTCCCCAGGCTCCTAGAAAGGCTCTGGAGCCTGGGGAGAGCGAAAAACAGGCCTTCCCCCCACCCCCGAGGTCCTCCAGAGGCCGGAAACACCCTGTTTCCCTACTTCCGGTGGGCCTAGAAGGCCTGAAAATAAGATGAGCTCGCGTGCCCACCAATATGGCTCCACAGGTGGCACGTGTGCCATAGGTTCGCCATCACGGCTATATACCATTTCAGACAACAGCCACTACAAAAAAGGTCACAAAATTGGATTGATCATCTGATGACCTGCTTAATGACCAGCCCAATACCCAATTCTAATTCTAGGAGGGTTCAAATACAGTCAGGGACTATACAGGTAGCCCTCAATTTACCGCAGTTCATTTAGTGACCATTCCAAGTTACAACAGCACTGAAAAAAGGGACGGATGCCCATGTTTCACACTTACGACCATTGCAGCATCCTCATGATCAAAACCCAAGCACTTCCCAAGTGACTCACATTTACGACAGTTGCAGTATCTCAGGGGTCCTTCTGCGACCTGACAAGCAGAGTCAATGCGGAAGCCAAACTCACCGAACAACCGTGCCACTAACTTATCCACTGCAGTGATTCACTTAAAAACGGCGACAAGGAAGGTCGTAAAATGGGGCAAAACTCACTTAACAGACGTGGCAAGAGAAATTCTGGGCTCAATTGCGGCCATAAATCAAGGACTATCTGCTTGTATTCATCATCACTGGAGGCTTTCCGGAAGAGATTGGTCTGCCATTGGTCGGAAATGGTGTAGGGTCTCCTGCTTGGGTGGGGGGGTTGGACTAGATGACCTACAAGGTCCCTCCCAACCCTAATCTAATCTAATCTAATCTAATCAAATCAAATCTAATCAAATCAAATCTAATCTCATAGTATTCAAAGCCATATTCACGCACCTCTAACTGGCTGCTCCAGGGGTGGGCTTCAAAAAATTTAGCAAAGGATTCTCTGCCCAGTTGCTGGGTGGGTATGGCCATGGTGGGGTGGCCTACTCAGCCTCTTGCACCATGGCTAGGGGGGGCACTTTTGCCCTCCCCAGGCTCCGGAGGCTTTTCTCAAGCCTCCGGGAGGCCGACAACAGCCTTCCCAGGCTCCGGAGGCCCTCTGGAGGCTGGAAATGGGCCTGTTTCCAGCCTTCCTGAACTTCCAGTAGGCCCGTTTTTCACCCTCCTCGAGTCTCTGCCCACGCCCTGCACTTACCTGCATCTCTTCTGTCCCCAACCACATGCACACCCACCAACAGACGTTCAAGAGTTAAAGACCAAACCAGCCAGCAAAATCCTTTTCCTTATGATAATGGAACTTGGCAACAACCTAGTGGCTGCCTGCCAAGAGTTTATTATTTGCGAAGAGGAGAGATAACTTCTCCCCACTCCTGGTACATCAAAAGAAACAGCTCAATAATTACGGAGTCAATCAAGTCCAGAGATAATCCAGCAAAGTCTATAGCAAAAAGTCCAGCAATGCAGAATGGCGTGGAAGCTTTCAGCTTTGTTCGTCACAAGGTTTGACTGGCCACCACACTCCCTTTTATATCCTGTGGGGTGTGGTCCAGTGACTCAGCCTAATCTCAGGCATGCCTTTTCTTCTGTTGCCCGCGCTTATCTCTGTGACGCTGGCATGGATCCAGCTAAGACTCATTACCCTCATCACTGTCCATCTGTGGCTGCGTGGACGTGCTTGGCCCCGACCCTATTTCTTGCCCTTCGGCGGACACCGAAGGCATTGCCAGAGAGGAGGGTCCTGGAGAGGGAGGCCTTGCCAACTCCTCTCCTTCACTCTCGGAGTCCTCTCCTGCCGATGACACAGGCTCAGATAACGGAGCCACAAGAGCATCCAGAATGGGCCACGTGGGGACTCCTGGGAGGGTAGGGGTGGAGAGGGGTGGGCAGGGCGGAGCCAGCCAGGAGTGGGATTTGTGGGTTCTCAAAGCTGCACAGAATCTTAGCTAGAGGTTCTCCCGAACCCCTGCGAACCTGCAACAGCCCATCCTTGGACTGCTCTCCCTGCATTCGGATAAACCCAATTTGTGTGTGAATTCAGCCTGTTCCTCTTCGGTCACCTTCTAAACCCTGACGAGGTTTAAAGGACGGATTGCAGCATTATCAGGGACTTTTTTTTTGCCCGCCTGGGCGACGAGGCCGGGTCGGTTCTTCCGAATCCCCCAGCGGGGCGGAGAGATTCCCAGCCCGAGACTATAAAATATTCCAAATTGGTATTTGCCAGCTGTTGTTGATAGTTTCAGGGGAGCCTGGCATCATGGCTGCGGCAATCCAGAGCTGGCGTCCTTGTTCAAACAACTTGCAGAATAAAGAAAGAAAGAAAAAAAGAGACAGAGAAAGTTTAAGCTCTGGGGGGCGGGAAGAAGCAGAATGGTCCCTCCCCCCAAGAAAAGAAAAAAAGAAAATGCATCTCGAGAGAAACCCCCCCCCAAAAAAACCCAACCCTAAACCTGTGATGGCGAACCTATGGCATGCGTGCCACAAGTGGCATGCAGAGCCATATATGTGGGCACGCTAGCGTTGCACTAGCTCAGCTCCAGCATGCCAGCCAGCTGATTTTTGGGCCTTCCGGGCCCACTGGAAGTCAGGAAACGGGCCGTTTCCAGGCTCTGGAGGGCCTCTGGGAGAGGTAGGGATGGCTGTTTTTGCCCTCCCTATGCTCCAAGAAAGCCTCTGGAGCCTGGAGAGAGCGAAAAACAGGCCCACCGTGCCATCAAGGGCCAAAAATGGGGGAAGCACGTGGGGTGGGGGTCGTGCATGCATGTGCAGGGGGAGGGGCACAGTGGTGGGATTCAAATAATTTAACAACCGGTTCTCTGCCCTAATGACCAGCTGGATAGGCATGGTGTTACCGTGTGAGCATGGCCAACTCAATGTCACGTCGATGGGCACTTCGCCTTAGCTGTTACAATGTAACAAGGGTTAACCAGAGAGGCAGTTTCTGTAAGCAGGGCAATAAAGATTAGGCTAGAAACACCAGCAGAATGTTTCCTTCCTGCCTTCCTTACAGGATTAGCCCTGTAAAGTGGGAGAAAAACAAAATAAGATTTCTTCCAACAACAGGTTCTCTGAACTGCTTAGAAAGTTAACAACCAGTTCTCCCGAATAGGTGCAAACTGGCTGAATCCCACCACTGGAGGGGCACATTGAATTATGGCTGTGGCACGCGTGTATGCGACTCCCCCACATTCTCCCCGCTTTTGGCACGCGATGGCAAAAAGGTTAGCCATCACTGCCCTAAACCAAAAACTCAAGCTAAGAAATTCTGCTTCCCCCCCACCTCCCCCCCCCATCTTTTGGGATAAAAGGGATATTTTTGCACTCAAAGTCTTTCAAAAGCGAGCGGGGGGTGGAGGGAATGGCAGGAGGTTTTCAGAATGGGAGGGGGATTTTCCGCACTGATTTAGAGGCAAGCCAATGGGGGGGAGGGGGAAACAGGGAAGGGAGGGGAGCGAGAGACTCCTACCGTACAGGTAGTCCTCCACTTACAACCACAATTGAGCCCCAAGTTTATGTTGCTTAAGTGAGAAATTGGTTCGGTGAGGTTCGCCCCATTTTTTACGACTTGCCACATTTGTTACGTGAATCACTGCAGTTGTTAAGTGAGTCACACAGCTGTTAAGCGAATGGCTTCCCCATTGACTCTGCTTGTCAGAAGATCGCAAAAGGGGACCCCGTGACCTTCGGATTGCAACCGTCATAAAGGCGAGTCAGTTGTCAAAGCATCTGAATGCAAATCATGCGACCATGGGGAAGTTTGCCGCGGTCGTAAGTGAGAAAAATGGTCTTTACGACCGTTGCAACATCCTCATGGTCGCGGGATCAAAATTCAGACGCCTGGCAACCAACTTGTATTTATGATGGTCGCAGTGTCCCGGGGGAGGGGGTGTGTGTCACGTGATCCCCTTTTGTGAACTTCTGATGAGCAAGGTCAATGGGGAAGCCACATTCACTTAACAACCATGTCCCCAACTTAACAACTGCTGTGACTTATTTAACAACCGTGGCAAGGAAGGTCGTTAAATGGGGCAAAGCTCAACCGACAAATGTCTCCTTAGCAACAGAAATAACCCTAACAATTGTGGTTCGTAAGCCGAGGAGAACCCGTACATGTGCAAAACCGCACACATGTAACGGTGACTTAGACTAAATTCAGATTCACTGGTTGTGCGTTCTAACACAAACCGAGAAGTCGCTTCATCAGTTCACAACCCCGAATGGAGCAATTGCGTTGGACCCATGATTAAGAACGGTGGAAAATTGAGTTCCACTTTATTGCATGCAACACCTTCAGCGGGCTGAAGTGCCTCGCAATTTCATGTTATCCCTCACCGTATCAATTCTGCGCAATGCCATTTAATTCCCCAAAGGCGCTATATAGAGTGTGCGGGATTATATAAGAGACGCTTCAAAGCAGCCCCTTCCTTCCCCCACAATCACCGGGCTGCTGCAAAGAGCCTTCTGGGTAAAGGAGCCTGGATAGCTCTGCAGACTAAGCACTGTAATTTAACACCAGCTGTCTGCAATTAAAGTAAGTTCGAATCTCGCCAGGCTCAAGGTTGACTCAGCCTTCCATCCATTCTAAGGTAGGTAAATTGAGGACCCAGTTTGTGGGGGCAATAAGCTGACTTTGTATAAATATACAAAAGTATGAAGGCTATTGCTTAACGCATTGTAAGCCGCCCTGAGTCTCCGGAGAAGGGCGGCATATAAATCAATTTTTTTTAAAAAGACATGGCCGCTTTTAAGAAAATGTTAAGCAGCTACTGCGTTCTTCAACTATTCCAAACCTCTTTTCCCAAATTATTTTGGAAGCCCTGCAGATATTAGATGCTATAGAACCGTGTTTCTCAGCAGCTTTAAAATGTGGACTTCATCTTCCAGAATTCCCCCTCCTTCCTTCCTCTCTCCCACCCTCTTTCTCTTCCTTCCTTCCTCGTTTCCTTCCTTCCTCCGTCTTTCCCTCCCTCCCGCCCTCCGTCCCTTCCTTCCTCTCACCCTCTTTCCCTTCCTTGCTTCCTGCCTCCCTCTTTCATTCTCTCCCTCCGTCCCCCTTTTCCTTCCTCCTCCTTCTTTCCCTTCCTTGCTTCCTTTCTTCCTTGCGTCCTTCCTTCCTTCCTTCCTTCCTTCCCTCCTTCCTTCCTTCCTTCCTTCCCCCCTTCCCCTTCTCCTGGCTGGGGAATTCGGAGTGTTGAAGTGTACACATTTCAAAGTTGCTAAGGTTGAGAAACACTGCTATAGAATAATCTTGACTGAGGAGAGCTGAGAATGGGCACTTTTTAAGCACTTTTCTTTTGTAACTTTGGCATGTTTTAGCTTTTTAATAGAAAGATTTAGAGAAATGATACTAGATACAGACAGACAATGATGATAATTAGAGATAGATAGATAGATAGATAGATAGATAGATAGGTAGGTAGGTAGGTAGGTAGGTAGGTAGGTAGGTAGGTAGGTAGGTAGATAGATAGATAGATAGATAGATAGATAGATAGATAGATAGATAGATAGATAGATAGATAGATAGATAGATAGATAGATAGATAGATAGATAGATAGATAGATGATAGATAAGTTGTTCCATTGATTAATTGTCCACACTGTCAGGAAATTTCTCCTTAATTCTAGGTTGCTTCTCTCCTTGATTAGTTTCCATCCATTGCTTCTTGTCCTGCCCTCAGGGGCTTTGGAAAATAGCTTGACTCCAGTGGTGAAATCCAATTTTTTTTACTACCAGTTCTGTGGGTATGGCTTGGTGGGTGTGGTGTGGCTTGGTAGGCGTGGCTTGGTGGGCATGGCAGGGGAAGGATACTGCAAAATCCACATTCCCTCCCCACTCCTGGGGGAAAGATATTCAAAATCTCCATTCCCACCCCACTCCGGGGGAAGGATACTGCAAAATCTCCATTACCTCCCCACTCCTGGGGCCAGCCAGAGGTGGTATTTGCAGAGGTGCTGGTTCTCTGAACTGCTCAAAATTTCTGCTACTGGTTCTCCAGAACCTGTCAGACCCTGCTGGATTTCACCCCTGCTTGACTCCCTCTTCTTTGGGGCAACCCCTGAGATATCGGAAGACTGCTATCATGTCTCCCCTAGTCCTTCTTTTCATTAAACTAGACGTACCCAGTTCCTGCAAGTTAAGTTCCTTCTTAAGTCTTTCTTCCAGAGTGTTGGCTATTCCTGCTAGCTTGGTGTTGTCTGTAAAATTGATGAGTTCCCCATGGATGGATGGATGGATGGATGGAGAGAGAGAGAGAGAGACAGACAGACAGACAGCTCATTCTTTATGCCTCCTCTACATCCCTTCTTTACCTTTTTTAATTCGGATATCTTTTACATCTTCCAGCAGACACCCTCCTGCTTTCGAGATGCATATCGCGAAGTGCGCAGCCTTCCCCGGCCCCGCCACACAGCAGGCCTCAGTGCATTGCTGAATATTTCATGCGGGCACACGCAGGCGGAAAAAAAAGTAGTCTGTTTTTCACTCAGATCTTCTCCCACCCTCCCTTCTGTTCTCCACTCCATCCCCCTAACTTTCTCCCCACATAAAGGATTCATCGCAGGGATGAAATGCTCCCGGTTCCAGCCGGATCGCCCGATCCGATAGCGATGGTGGCGGGTGGTTCGGAGAACCGGTAGCAAAAATCCCTGCGCCCCCCCCCCACTCCCACCATGCCCAGCTGAGCCGCACGATCATCAGAAGCTTTTCTTTTTTTTTAACTTTTAAAAGCATTTTTTCTACAACTTCTTCCGATGAAAAAATGCTTTTAAAAGTAAAAAAAAAAAAAAAGCCTCTAATGATCTCACAGCTCAGCTGGGATCGTCAGAGGCTTTTCAAAGCATTTTTTTCTGCAACCTCTTGGCCGAAGAGGTGGTAAAAAAAAATGCTTTGAAAAGTCTCTGATGATCCCAGCTGAGTTGCCTGATCGGCAGAGGCTTTTCAAAGCGTTAGAAAAAATGTTTTGAAAAGTTTTTTTTTTAAAGTTGGCCACGCCCACCCAGTCACATTACCCCCCCACACACACCAAGCCACGCCCACAGAACCGGTAGTAACAAATTTTACATTTCACCCCTGATTCATCGTGGTTAAACTTCCTGGTTTGGATGGAAACTACAAGGGTCTTTGAGAACTGGGCTGCCTCCTCTCAAGAATTGAGGGGAAGGGTCTGCAGAAACCTGAAAGATACGTTTTAAAGATATTGATAGCTAGAAGGGGGTGTCAGGTGAAGGTGAGAAAAATATTACAGGCTCTTGAAGATCTGCCTTCTAAGGATTGTCAGGAGGGACTTGAAATATTCGGTCTGGAACGCAGGTCGTCCTCGACGTACGACCACAATTTGAGCCCCAACATTTCTGCTGCTAAGCAAGACAGTTGTTAAGTGAATTTTGCGCCTTTTTTACGACCTTCCTCGCCACCGTTGTTAAGGGAATCACTGCAGGGGTTAAGTTAGCCACACGGTTGTTAAGTGAAACAATGGCTTCCTCATCCACTTTGCTTGTCAGAGAGACAACAAAAGGGGATCTCGGGACGCTGCCGCCGTCGTAAATATGAGTCAGTTGGCAAGCGTCTGAATTTTGATCACCTGACCATGGGGATGCCGCAATGGTCGTAAATGTGAAAAACAGCCATAAGGCGGGACTAGAACTCCCAGTCTCCTGGTGATTGGCCGAAAGTCACCCAGCTGGCTTTCATTGGGACTAGAACTCCCAGACACCTAGCTGGCTTTCATGTCTAAGGCAGGACTAGAACTCCCATTCTCCTGGTGATTGGCTGAAAGTCATCCAGCTGGCTTTCATTGGGACTAGAACTCCCAGTCACCTAGCTGGCTTTCATGTCTAAGGCAGGACTAGAACTCCCATTCTCCTGGTGATTGGCCGAAAGTCACCCAGCTGGCTTTCATTGGGACTAGAATTCCCAGTCACCTAGCTGGCTTTCATGTCTAAGGCAGGACTAGAACTCCCAGTCTCCTGGTGATTGGCCGAAAGTCACCCAGCTGGCTTTCATTGGGACTAGAATTCCCAGTCACCTAGCTGGCTTTCATGTCTAAGGCAGGACTAGAACTCCCAGTCTCCTGGTGATTGGCCGAAAGTCACCCAGCTGGCTTTCGTGGGCACTAGAATTCCCAGTTTCCTGATGAATGGCCCAAGATCACCCAGCTAACTTTCATGGCTAAGGCGGGACTAGAACTCTGAGTCTTCTAGTGATTGGCCGAAAGTCATCCAGCTGGCTTTTATGGCTAAGGCAGGACTAGAACTCCCAGTCTCCCGGTAATTGTCCCAAAGTCACCCAGCTGGCTTTCGTGGGCACTAGAATTCCCAGTTTCCTGGTGAATGGCCCAAGGTCACCCAGCTAACTTTCATGGCTAAGGCGGGACTAGAACTCCCAGCCTCCCGGTGATTGGCCCAAAATCACCCAGCCGGCTTTCATTCCCAAAGCAGGACTAGAATTCCCAATCTCCCGCTTTCTAGCCTGACGCCTTAACCCACTAGCCCGAACTGACTCAAGCCTGCCTAAAGCTTATTTTTTTCATCACGCCTGCTCACACGATGATATGCAGGCTCCGATCTCCCAAAGTAAAAACCGCGTTGGAAGCCTCTTAGTAATATTTCATCAACTCAGAGATACATGCCGTAGATTGACATCCGGCTTATATCTCTAAATCAAATCCGTGGTAATGTGACAAGCAGGTACCGCATGTGGGCTTAATGTGCACGCTCAATTTATTTGATCCCTGCCGCTTCCTTGCGAGATGTTATCTGCTTGCAACATTACAAAGGCCGCGTAGATATTTGCGGGTGCGCTCACACAAAACACACACACACAGAGACACCCCCCCCCAAGATGTCTCAGCAGCTAAAAATAAATGATTAAAGAAATCCAAGGAAAGCACACCAATTATTTTATTTTGGCACGGCGGTTGCTGGGGGGAGGCGGTAATCTCTTTGTCTTAATTTTGTATGCTCAAGTCATGAGAAGAATCTATCCGGAACCCGAGAAAGCACCCGAGTTTTCAATACAGGTGGTCCTCGACTTACGACCACAAGGGAGCCCCCCAATTTTTGTCGCTCAGTGAGGCATTTTTTTAAAAAGCGAGTTCCGCCCCGTTTTACGATTTTTTTCTTGCCGCGTTTGCTAAGTGAATCGCCGTGGTTGTGAAGCTAGTGACGCGGTTGTTAAGTGAATTGACTTTGCTTGGCAGAAGGTCGCAAAAGCGGATCGCGTGACCGCGGGGTGCTGCGACCGTCATAAATAGGAACCAGGGCTCAAGCACCTGAATGTAAATCGTATGTCCGTGGGAATGCCGCAACACTTGTAAGTGTGAAAAATAGTCGTGAATCCTCTTTTTTTCAGTGCCATCGTAACTTTGAAGAGGTCACTAAACAAACTGTTGTAAGTTGAGGACCTCTTGTATCCCTTGAAGTCACATCTGACTTGAAGAGGTCACAGGCAAGCTGGGTTTTTTTCTTGTTTTGAAATTAATTATTATTTTTTTTAAAAAAATCCCCCGTATTTTGGCTTCGAACCTGTTTCTAACTTTCAACGGTCCCTAAATGAACTGTTGTAAGTCGAGGACTACCTGAACGGAAGGTGGAAGGAAAACATGAGGGCCAGGTTGAGGTCCATCAATGGAAGCCACCGAGAAGATGGCCAGGAGCTCATTACGATGACTTTCAAAATCAGGACCAGGCCTATCGAGTGGAAATGGAAACTTGCCTTTATGGATCAGTTCGGCAGTTCGATCCTGACTGGCTCAAGGTTGACTCAGCCTTCCGTCCTTCTGAAGTTGGTAAAAGGAGGACCCAGATTGTTTGGGCCAAGAGGCTGACTCTGTAAACCGCTTAGAGCAGTGTTTCTCAACCTTGGAAGCTTGAAGATGGGTGGATTTCAATTCCCAGAATCCCCCAGCCAGCAGCGCTGGCTGGGGGATTCTGGGAATTGAAGTCCACCCATCTTCAAGCTTCCAAGGTTGAGAAACACTGGCTTAGAGAGAACTGCTATTACTATCTTGTTTGTATTTTTGTTCCAATCCTGTTCAAATTCTCATCAAAATCATTCTATTCTATTCTATTCTATTCTATTCTATTCTATTCTATTCTATTCTATTCTATTCTACTCTACTCTACTTCTATTTCTACAAACCTATCCTATCCTATCCTAGACACGATACCACCCACCATAAATACGAGCGTCTGAATTTTGATCGCGTGAGCAAGGAGATGCTACAATGGTCATAAGTGTGAGCTACGGCCATAAGTCCCTTTTTTTTCAATACCACTGTAACTTTGAACGGTTACGAAATGCACAGGACGGACCCCAGAGGTGTATTTTTTCAAAATAATCATTTTATTTTGCCGGCGCTTCCCTTCGCCCGCCGAGTGATGCTTGGAACCGGTTTCAAAGCGAGGACCCAGCCGGCGTTTAAATTCTCAGCGTAACAAGGGCGTCTCATCTGCTAATTCGTTCCTTTTGTCTGCATCCCCTTCGCAACGCACTCCTGTTTTCTCGCTGTCTACAAACCTAACCCTGGAACGCAACCAGAAAATGTGTTTATGTATATATATAGTGAGAGAGGGAGAGAGGGAAGGGAGGGAGAGAGGGAAGAAGAGAGAAAGGGAAGGGAGGGAGGGAGAGAGGAAAGGGAGGGAGGGAAGGAAGAGAAGAAAGGAGGGAGGGAGGGGAGGGAGAGAGGGAAAGAAGGGAGGGAGGGAGGGAGGGAAGGAAGGAAAAAAGAGAAGGAAGGGAGGGAGAGAGAGAGGGAAGGTGGGTGGGAGGGAGGGGGAGAGAGAGGGAAGGGAGGGAGAGAGGAAAGGGAGGGAGGGAGAGAGGGAAGAAAGAGAAGAAAGGAGGGAGGGAGGGGAGGGAGAGAGGGAAAGAAGGGAGGGAGAGAGGAAGAGAGGGAAGGAAGGGAGGGAGGGAGGGAGGGAAGGAAGGAAGAGAAGGAAGGATGGGAGAGAGAGGGGGAGGGTGGGAGGGAGGGAGGGAGAGAGGGAAGGAAGGAAGGGAGGGAAAGAGGGAGGGAAGGAGGGAGGGACGGAAGGAAGGGAGAGAGAGAGGGAGGAATGGAGGGAGACAGAGAAGGAAGGAAGGGAGGGTGGGAGGGAGGGAGAGAGGGAAGGAAGGAAGGGAGGATGGGAGGGAGGGAGAGAGGGAAGGAAGGAAGGAAGAAAGGAAGGAAGAAAGGGAAGGAGGAGAGAGAGAGAGATGTTTTCAACACAAGGCCTTCCATGCGAGCAATAAATGAAATTTGTTGCCGGCTCGCTCAAGTGGGCGTCAAAAGCATATAAATATCCTCATCCTGCCATATTTGACGATGCGGCCTTTAAAATCCAACACGACGACTTGTGAGGGAAAAAAATAAAAACAATAACAAATGGCCGGATTTTTTTTTTTTTCTTCAAAAAAAGCCGGGTTGCGTTCGAGGGAAACGGGAGGCCGACGGATTTTGTGTTTTTTTTTTTTGTTTGTTTTTTGGGTTGGTGTTTTGACTTTTTTTTTTTTTTTTTTACAGCTGCCTTTCTAAACTGGGATCTGGGTGGGAGGAGTCTAATGAGCTGGAACCGACGAAATGGAGCGGCAACTGTTTGCTAAATCTTTTAACCTCCTTCTCCAGAGCTTTTTTCTTTTATTATTATTAGGGACGGGGGACTAATAAGACAGGGAACTTTCTAAATTATTCCGTTTAACAGGTTGTTATTTATTCCGGCGTTCGTGGTGCAACACGTCTTTCCCTAGACCAAACGCTGGATAAATTGGGCAAGATGCTACGGATAAAGTAGGCAATTAAACATAGGAGGGGAAAAAAATGGGAATAGGAGCAGTCCTCGACTTATGACCGTAATGGAGCCCATCATTTACAGGGGTAAGTGATGACCAGTGGCAGTATTCAGCCAGTTCTATCTGGTTCGGGCAAACCTGCAGCGGTGGTGGCAGGAGGCTCCGCCCACCCGCCTGGATGTCATCACATCCCATTGTTGACATTCTGCGCACGCGCAGAAGGTCCTGTGCATGCGCGCACACTCACATTTGCGAACTGGTGGCGAAAGTAAGTGAATACCACTCCTGGTGATGACGGTCGTAAAGCAGGTTATCACGTAACAGATCTGATTATTATGAACTCATAACTAATGAAGCTAATAATAATAATAACGGTTGGACTATGTTCTGTCCCCGTCCCACACACGCACCCCCACGGACGGCCCGGAGTTAATAAGCCACACGACAAAGTCTTTGAAGATAAAGCTGTCAGCAACCCAGTGGCTAGCTGCCAATTCAGGCTTTACTCACACAAAGCAAAGATTAGACTGCAAGCATTCCGATAAAGCAGGCATACTTTCAGCAATACAAGGATTAGTCCAAATGCAGTCCGACAAGGCAGGCAGAAGTCCAGTAACGCAGAGATCATGGATTATTTCTAGTTTTTGCTCGTCACAAACTGAACCGGCCACCACACCCATATTTATACCCTGTGGGGTGTGGTCCAGTGACTCAGCTAATCTCTGGCACGCCTTCCCCTCTGCTGCGCACGCTTCTCCCTGTGCCGCTGGCGAGGATCCAGCCAGCACTTATCTCCTTTGTCACTGTCCACCTGTGGCTGCGGGGACGTGCTTGGCTCTGGGCCTATCTCTTGGCCTTGGGTGTCCTCCGGAGGCATTGCCAGAGAGGAGGGTCCTGGAGAGGGAGGCCTTGCCAACTCCTCTCCCTCACTCTCAAAGTCTGCATCTGTCGATAGCCCAGGCTCAGGCAATGGAGCCACAACAGATTAGGCCAGCGGTCACCAACTGGTGGTCCGTGGACCATTGCTGGTCCATGAGAAAATTTTGGTGATCCACAGAAAAATTATTTGCATTTTTTATATTGCTCTAAATCAGGAGTCCTCAAACTACGGCCCCTGGGACAGATACGTGCAATGAACATTTGTGTTGCTGCAGAGAGTCTCCCCCTTTGGGGTCTTTTTGTGTGGGTCGGAGGGGGGCAGAAATTCCGACTCGGGGTCTGCTTCAGCCTCCTGGTGTGGGGCATTGGGCGTAGGTTGGAGGGAAGGGCCGCTGGTGCTGAAGAGCCGGTGGGCCTCGTTCCAGTGGGACTGCCTCATGACCTGGAACTGGCTGAATATCTCAGCCTGCTGAGCCTCCAGGCGCCAGTACCTGGCCTTGCACTCCCGCAGGTCTTCCCTCTGCTTGGAAAGCCTATGCTCCTAGTCCTCAGTGAGGTGCTTCTGCTGAGCCTCCTTCTCGGTCAGACCCAATTTGAACTGAGCTCTTTTGCCAACTCTTTCTCATGGTGGCTGCTTAGCTCCAACTCCTACTCCCTGTTGGGGCCCTAAGGAGCCCGGGCGGCCAGGTGAGGAGTGGCTGGGAGGGGAGGGGCGAATAGAGGCTGGCGCGGCGCCCCTCCACGTGAGTGACATTGAGTTGGCCACACCCACCCAGTCACATGATCACCTAGCCATGCCCACCCAGCCGGTCATTAGGCAGATCGTATTAGTGGTCCTCAGGATTTAAAATTATGAAGTTAGTGGTCCCTGAGGTCCGAAAGGTTGGGGACCCCCTGGACTAGTAGACCTCCGAGGTCCCTTCCAGGTCTATTTTGATTTGATTGAACTTTCTTTTTTTTTTGTGGCGGTTTTTAAGTGAGTCTGCAGTCGTTAAGTGACTGCTGTGGCCTTTGAGTGAACCCATTGCTCACTCTTTTATTTATCTATGAAATTTCCTTGCCACCCATCTCGTTTTGAAGTGATTACCTCATAAAGGCATTAAAATGATCAAAGGTAAAAATTCCCAGGACAATTCAATGAAAGTTACAACGGCACTGAAAAAAGTGACGTATGATCATTTTTCCCACTTATGACCGTTGTGGTATCTCCATGGTCCCGTGATCAAGCTCCAGACGCTGGGCAGCTGACTCATATTTATGACGGTTGCAGTGTCCCTCTTTGCGACCTTCCAACAAGCCAATGGGGAAGCTAGATTCACTTAACAACCGTGTTATTAATTTAACAACGTCAGTAATTCACTTAACCATTTTTGGCAAGGTAGGTTGTAAAACGGGGCAAAACTCACTTTACAACGGTCTCACTTAGCAACGTAAATTTTGGGCTCCGTTGTGGTCGTAAGTCGAGTTACCAACTGTAACCAGCCGATCAGTTGAAACTTCGAGGACTTCTTTAATGACGTTGCATCGTTCTGCCGTTTTTAATTTTCTTTCTAAACTGTTTCTACAGGTAGCGACCAATTCAGAAACCACTGGATATTTTTCAAATTAACCAGAGCAATGACAACAATAAAAACAATAAATGTTCTATCAAAAATTTCCAAGGCACCTGAAGGCCAGAGAAGGAATAATGGATGGAAACTGAACAAGGAGAGATTTAACCTAGAAATAAGGAGGAATTTTCCAACAGTGAGAACAATCAACCAGTTGAATAGAAGTTGCCTTCAGAAGTTGTGGGAGCTTCATCACTGGAGACTTTCAGGAAGAGATTGGACTGCCATCTGTCAGAAACGGGGTAGGGCAGTTGATGGCTAACCTTTTTGCCGTTGCGTGCCAAAAGCGGGGGGTAGCAGGGGGTGGTCGTGCGCCCGCATGGCCACACCCATAATTCAATGCCTCCCTACCCCTCGCGTATGTACATGCGAGCCCCCCGCGCTCTCCCTGCTTTTGGCACGCAACGGCAAAAAGGTTACCAATGGGCTCGGTAGGCCCTTTTTTCACCCTCCCCAAGCTCCAGAGGCTTTCTTGGAGCCTGGGGAGGGCGGAAACATCCTTCCCCACTCCACAGAGGCCTTCCAGAGGGAAGGCCTCTTTCCCAACTTCCGGTGGGCCTGGATGGCCCGAAAATCACCTGGGTGCTGGAGCTGAGCTATGATAACGCTCGCGTGCCCACAGATATGGCTCCATGTGCCATCTCTGGCACGCGTGCCATAGGTTCGCCATCACGGGTGTAAGGTCTCCTGCTTGGGCGGGGGGGTTGGACTAGATGACCTACAAGGTCCCTTCCAACTCTGTTAATCTGACTACCAGAAACCATGGATGGCAGTGAATCAAGGAGAGAAGCAACCTGGAATTAAGGAGAAACAGTGAGGACAATTAACCAGTGGAACAGCTTGCCACCAGAAGTTGTGGGAGCTTCATCCCTTGGAGGCTTTCAAGAAGAGACTGGAGTGCCCTCTGTCAGAAATGGTGTAGGTTCTCCTGCTTGGGCAGGGTTGGGGTTGGACTAGATGACCTACAAGGTCCCTTCCAACTCTGTTAAATCTGTCTGTTAAAAAGTTGCAACACAGATCGATAAGTGACTGGCTCGCCCCAGGCCAAGCAATGTTGATCACAAGCCAACTGCTCTTGGCAGTCTTTCGCAACCTTGGCAATTTTAAGATGTACAGCTCCAAATTTCTGTTGCTACGTGAGACATTGGTTAAGCGAGTTTTGCCCCGTTTAACGACCTTTCTTGCCACGGCTGTTAAGTGAATCACTGCAGTTAAGTTACTACCACAGTTCTTAAGAGAATCTGGCCTCCCCATGGACTTTGCGACATAACGTTTGGGCTCAATTGTGGTCGTAAGTTGAGGACTGACGGTATTTTTGACAGTTCGGGTGAAGGCGATAAGCAAATTCTCCTACTTGAGCAGAGGGCTGGACTAGAAGACCTCCAAGGTCCCTTCCAGCTCTATTCTATTCTAAATTACAACCACAATTGAACCAAAAATTTCCATTGCTAATCCAGGCCGTTGTTAAGTGAGTTTTGTCCCGTTTTACAACCTTTCTTACCAGAATTGTTAAGCGAATCACTGCACTTGTTAAGTGAGTACCAAGGTTGCTAAGTGAATCTGGCTTCCCTATTGACTTTGTTTATCCAGAGGATCACAAAAAGGGATCATGTGACCCCGGGATGCTGCAACCGTCATAACTACGAGTCAGTTGCCAAGCGTCCAAATTTTGATCCCATGACCGCGGAGCTCCTGCAATGGTCATAAGCGTGAAAAACGGTCGTAAGTCACCTTTTTTTCAGTGCCGATGTAACTTCGAATGATCACTAAGCAAAGTGTTGTAGGTCAAGGATTACCTGCACAGTCAAAGTGCCCTGAAATCCTGTAACTTCAAACGGTCACTAAACGAACTGTTGTAAGTCAAGGACAGCCTCTGTTGTCAAAGGACATTCAGGATGGAGAGATCCGAGATTGTTGTGGTCCGCCAGCAGCCTGCGGAGCTGGCAGCGGAGTCGGACAGTGAGGAGGCTGGGGAGGACCATGGGCCAGTCCTGGAGGCTGGGGAAGGCCCGGATGAGGGCTCTGCGTCGGAAGCAAAGATGGGGCCAGGGCCATCGGGGAGTGAGGTGCAGACTCCGGAGCCTCCAGAGGCTGACAGCAGAGAGGCAGAGGAATAGGAGGAGCCTGTTCCTAGTGCACGTATGAGAAGAGCTGCCAGAAGGCAGGAGCAGCTAAAGCAAAAAGGACGACTCAGGAGTAAGGCCAAGAGATGATTGGCTCCTCCCATAAGACTTAAAACACCAGCAACAGCTCTTGAGCTCTTTGTCGGAAAACAACGTTGATAGACTTGTTTCTTGTCTTGCTGCATTTATTTTTTGTCGGGGTCTTCTGCTTCTGAACTTTTGCCAAGAGAAGCCTTTGGCAGTTTGCCTAATTACACCAAGGTTGGTGATTAGACTGAAGAATTTGTGTTATGAAGGATTTGTTTTGAATTAGTTTGGACTATGCTGAGAATGAGTTAATTCTCAGCTATTCTAATAAAGTCTGTTTTTTTTTTAGAACTGATTGCGTCTGATAATACCTACTTGGGCCCGGGTCACAACAGAGACGAGCTGTTTCAAGTCCCGGGTTCAAATCCACCTAGCCAGAGAATCCCAGCCCCGCGTGAGTTAACCCCACCAAAAGCAGGCTGCCATCTTCTACACCTCCTAAAACTGGGGAATGAATAAACCAGCAATGTTTGCTTAACAAGCCTGAAAATGTTTTTCGAGCTGACCTGCTTCTCTACAACGTAGCCGCCCCATTTTCCTCGCTCTAACTACCTGTTAATTAAACCCTTGGTTTTAATTAGTTTCATTAGTTGCTTATTTCCTCCTTTATTTGATTGAGGAGGGGGGTGGGAAATGTCCCCAGGCTGCCTGTGGGGAGACTTTCCTATTTCTTCTCTTTAGCACCTTGAGATTGTTGGGTTTCTGGGTCAAAATGTTGGTTTTCTCGAGATTTGTTTGTTTGTTTGTTTGTTTGTTTGATTAGATTTATATACCGCCCTACTCCCGAAGGACTCAGGGTGGTGAACAGGCACAAAATAAAATACATAGATACAAAAGTTAAAAGACATAATTAAAACCAGATTAAATAATTTAGCCCGAGACAATTAAAAAATCCCAATAATTTAAAACAGATTAAAATTTCGATTTAAAAGAATTTTAAAACAGGGGAGAAAATTAGGCCAGGCCGGCTTGCTGGAATAGGAGAGTCTTAAGAGCACGGCGGAGAGTGCGCAGATCCGGGATCCTCCGTATCTCCGGGGGGAGCTCGTTCCAGATAGTGGGTGCCCCCACAGAGAAGGCCCTCCCCCTGGGGGCCGCCAGTTGACATTGTTTAGCTGACGGCACCTGGAGGAGCCCCTCTCTATGAGAGCGTACCGGCCGGTGGGAGGCTGCTTGTGGTAGTAGGCGGTCCCGTAAATAACCAGGTCCTAAGCCATGGAGCGCTCTAAAGGTGGAACCCAAAACCTTGAAGCGCACCCGGAAGACCACCGGGAACCAGTGCAGCTCGCGCAGGAGAGGTGTCACACAGGAGCGCCATGTTGCTCCCATAACCACCCGCGCAGCTGCACTCTGCGCCAGTTGGAGCCTCCGGGTGCTCCTCAAGGGGAGCCCCATGTAGAATTTCACTCTGCTACCTGCAAGGATTGGTTCAATCCATCAGAACAGAGCTGGAAGGGACCTTGGAGGTCTTCTAGTCCAGCCCGCTGCTCAAACAGGAGGTTCAGGGGGATGTCTTCTTCAGGGGCCGAGGAGGAGCCCAGGGTTAGTTTGCAAAGACGGTGCAACTTAAGAGGCAAGTTTAGGGCCCAGAATATGATACTTCAGAGTGTCTGTGGAGATTCTCAGTCATCCAAGTCATGGAGGCAACTGGACTTCCTTGGTTTTTCTTTGAAGAGGTTTCGCTTCTCCTCCAAGAAGCTTCTTCAGCTCTGACTGGATGGTGGGGAAACGGAAGGATTTATGCTCCTTGCAGACAGCTGGTTGTTTGCATCCTTTTTAGAGAGTCGTTGAGGCCACCTGTCAAAACTGAACAGCCCTCGCTCAACAGAGGAGGAGGGATACAGGTTAACAAAGTTGGAAGGGACCTTGTAGGTCATCTAGTCCAACCCCCCATCTAAGCAGGAGACTCTACACCATTTCTGACAAATGGCAGTCCAATCTTTTCTTGAAAGTCTCAAGTGATGAAGCTCCCACAACGTCCGAAGGCAACTTCTGTTCCATGGGTTGATTGTTCTCACTGTCAGAAAGTTCCTCCTTATTTCTAGGTTGAATCTCTCCTTGTTCAGTTTCCATCCATTATTCCTTGTCTGGCCTTCAGGTGCTTTAGAAAATAAGTTGACCCCCTTCCTCTCTGTGGCAGCCCCTCAAATATTGGAAGATGCTATCCTGTCTCCCCTGGTCCTTCTTTTCATCAAACTAGACATTTTCAGTTCCTGCAACTGTTCATCGTATGTTTTAGCCTCCAGTCCCCTCATCATCCTGGTTGCTCTTCTCTGCACTTTTTCTAAAGTCTCAACATCTTTTTTATAGTGTGGTGACCAAAAATGGACACAGTACTCTAGGTGTGGTTCAGGGGTGGGTTCTAAATTTTTTTACTACCAGTTATGTGGGCGTGGCTTATTTTGTGGGCGTGGCTTGATGGTCATGTGACAATTCTTTAGGATTTAGCAGAGGTACTGGTCTACCAGGCTTTTAACTGCTTGCAGAGCTGTACCGATCTACCCATTCATTTTTTGCAGGCACTGGTCTATTCGTGCATTTTTGCAGGCACTGGCCTACCCATTTATTTTTGCAGGCACTGATCTACTCATGTATTTTTGCAGGCACTGATCTACTCATGTATTTTTGCAGGCACTGGTCTACTCATTTGTTTTCTTTTAACACTGATCAGCTGTAGGGAGGCCCTTTGAAACCCCACGGCAAGAGTTTAAAGAGTTTTTTTTTCCTTCTAGCCATCAACTGGGACTCAGGAGGCAGCAATAGATTGGGGGTGGGGCCAAATAAAAGGTAAGAATAACGCGGGGAGAGGCAGGGGGGCAGAACCGGTTCGGTGACGTCATATCGTCACCGCTACCGGCTTGGGAGAACCGGGCCGAACCGGGAGGAACCCACCACTGGTGTGGTCTTACTAAGGCAGAGTGGATACCACATCATCTGTCTCCAGTCTACAACACAGTCCTTTCAGCAGTTCCAAGAAGGCTCCACAGGCTCCTGAGGACACAGATTAAACCTCCAAGTGGCCTCAACGGCTCTCTAAAAGGATGCAAATGACCAGAGGAATATAAATCCTTCCATTCCCAAACATCCAATGAGAACTGAAGAAGCTTCTTGGATGAGAAGCGCAATGTCTTCAAAGAAAAACCAAGGAAGTCCAGTTGTCTCTTGAAAAAGCACCTTTGGGTGACAACTCCGACTGTGGAAGTGGCCTCTAACTTTGATGGCAAGAGAGTTTGAAGCAACCGGAAGACAGGTAGTCCTTGATTTACGACCACAATTGGGCTCAAACTTTCTGTTGTTAAGCGAGGCAGTGGTTAAGCGAATTTGCCTTATTTTACTAACTTCCTTGACACAGCTGTTAAGCGAATCACTGCAGATGTTAAGTCAGTAACCCAGTTGTTAAAGTGAATCTGGCTTCCCCATTGACTTGGCTTGTCGGAAGGTTGCAAAAGCGGATCCCGTGACCCGTCATAAATGTGAGCCAGTTGCCAAGCATCTGAATTTTGATCACTTCGCCGTGGGGATACGGCAATGGTCGTAAAGTGTGAAAAATGGTCCTAAGTGACTTTTTTCAGGGCCGTTGAACAGTCTCTAAATGAATTGTTGTAAGTCGAGGACGATCTGTGCGAAATGAAAATGGTTGCAGTTAGGATTCTCAGCCTGCGAGATGGAACGCAGCTGTGGCTCTCACCTTATAGGGACAAGCAGGGGTGAAATCCAGCAGGTTCTGACAGGTTCTGTAGAACCTGTAGCAGAAATTTTGAGCAGTTCGGAGAACCGGCAAAGACCACCACTGGCTGGCCTCAGAGTGGGGTCGGAGTGGAGATTTTGCAATATCCTTCCCCCAGGAGTGGGGAGGGAATGGGGATTTTGCAGTATCCTTTCCCTGCCACGCCCACCAAGCCACGCCCACAGAACCGGTAGTAAAAAAAATTGGATTTCACCACTGGAGACAAGTAATTGCAAGCTCTTGCATGGAAGCTCCAGTTGTGGGTCTTGGTCCCCCTTGGGGGGAAAGGGGGAGGACAAACATCTGGGCCCCAAGGAGGACAACGAGAAGGAAATATTCTAGGAGGAGGTTAGATAGGAACACAAGATGTGGTTTGCTCTGAAGGACCTTCAAGATGGACTTCTCCACCCACTATGGACTCACCGTCACCTAGTTCCCCAAAGAACCTGCGCTCTGAACCCCACCCAATTCTTCAACCCACGTGAATACACCCCCCCCCCCACTCTGTTGTTGCTTCTGCTGTCCATTTCCTGAGGTGGTCTAGCTTGGAGAAAGGAGAAGAAGGAAAGAGGGAAGAAGAGGGAGAGAAGGAGGGAGAAATTAAGGAGTGGAGAGGAAGGATGAGGGAGAAGGGAGGGAAGAAATGAGGGAGGGAGGGAAAGGAAGGAAGGAAGAAAGGAAGGAAGAGAGAGAAAGGGAGGGAGGGAGGGAGAGAGAGGAAGGAAGGAAGATAGGAAGGAAGGAAGGAAGGAAGGAAGGAAGGAAGGAAGGAAGGAAGGAAGGAAGGAAGGAAGAAAAAGAAAGAAAGAAAGAAAGAAAGAAAGAAAGAAGAAGGAAGGAAGAAGAGATAGAGAAAGAAAGAGGGAGGGAGGGAGAAGGAAGGAAATAAATTGGGAGAAGGAAAGGAGGGAGAGAGAGAAGGAGGGAAGGTAGGTAGGAAGGAAGAAGGTAGAGAAAGAAAGAAAAAGAAAGAGGGAAGGAGGGAGGGAGAAGGAAGGAAATAAAGTGGGAGAAGGAAGGGAGGGAGGGAGGAAGAAGAGAAAGAAAAAGAAAGAAAGAAAGAAAGAGAAAGAAAGAAAGGGGGAGGGAGGAAGGAAAGAAGGAAATAAAGTTGGAGAAAGGAGGGAAGGAGAGGGAGAGAAGGAGGGAAGGAATGAATGAAGGAAAAAGGAATAGAGAAAGAAAGAAAGAAAGAAAGAGAAAGAAAGAAAGAAAGAAAGAAAGAGAAAAGGAGGGAGAAGGAAGGAAGGAAGGAAGAAAGAAAGAAAGAGAGGGAGGGAGGAAAGAAGGAAATAAAGTGGGAGAAAGGAGGGAAGGAGAGGGAGAGAAGGAGAGAAGGAAAGAAGGAAAGAAAAAGGAATAGAGAAAGAAAGAAAGAAAGAAAAAAAAGAAAGAAAAAGAGGGAGGGAGGGAGAAGGAAAGAAGGAAGGACCCCAATTCAAACAGGCCCACTCCTGTGTCAGCCAGCAGCCGAAGGAAGGCCTCCCTGAGGGAAAGGGGGCTCCTTTGGACGAGCGAAGCCTCCTGAGCGAAGCCCCCTCCCCCGACTTTCCTCCTTGGACAAACAGGACACACCTGGGGGACGGGGGGGGGGGAGAGGCCTCTGCTTTCCCCCTCCACCGCCAAAGAGAGAGTCCCGCGTGGCCCCTTTCCCACTCTGACAGCCTCCACAGGCCACAATGGTGGGGAGGGGGGGAGGGGTGGAGAAGGATGTGTGTGTGGGGGGGGGAAGGCCCGTCGGTCATTGTGAAGGGCCTCTCCTCCCCCTCCCTCCCCTTCCCCACTCGCAATTGCCCATTGAAAGCCGCGACGGCCCCACGGATGCGCTGGCAACCTTCTCCGTGACATGACAGGAAGAAGTGACAGCTTTTTATTAGTGCGATCACAGCCAGGAGTTTTTAAAATAGAGTAATCGGCGCAAACAAAAGCAATTTCGCCCTACCACCCCCTCCCCCTCCTCTCCTCCGTCCCCCCCCCTTCCACCTCCCTCCCCCCTCCCCGGTCCCCTCGCCTGCCTTCTCTCCCCCCCCACCCCCCACGAAATGCTCATTCTGAATAAATGATCTGGTTTTAATCAAGCAGCTCATCACGCATTCCCAAACAGACACAAACGCCTTTTAATTAACAGAAGTCAAGAGTTATATTGTAATTGCAATGGGTTTTTTTTTTTTTTCCTTCCCCAACTGCCCAGATGACAGGGCTGGTCCCCAGGCGGTGAAAAGTACGGCTTTTATTTTTATTTTATCTCTCCCCACCCAGTGCTTGCTTTTCCAGGTGGTCCTTGATTTACGACCGTTACGATCGGTGATGGGACTCGAGTAATTTAACAACCGGTTCTCTGCCGTAATGATTTCTTCCAACAACCAGTTTGCCAAACTGTTCAGAAAGTTAACAACCGGTTCTCCCGAACTGGCTGAATCCCACCACTGGTTACGATGGTGCCGGAAAAAAAGAGGAATTGGGGTTGGTCCTCGCACTTACGGCCTTCAGGGAGCGAGGTCCTCGAATGAGGGTCGTGTGATCGCGATTCGGGCGCCTGGAAGCCGGCCTTCTTTTATATTATAGGTAGTCTTCGATTTACAACCGTTTGTTTAGGGCCGGCCTTCTTTTACGTTTGCAGGTAGTCCTCGACTTATGACCATTCGTTTAGCGAACGTTCGCAGTTAGGATGGTGCTGGAGAAAAGGGACTTAGGGCTGGTCCTCGCATTTATGGCCAGCATTCAGCCTCATTTCTCTAACGAGGGTAGGTGGCAATTACCAAATTAAAAATCCTCTGCACATCAAAATGTTCTCCAAACAGACATTTGTTCCCTTGTATATAAAAGGATCCCTGGTGGTGCAGAGGAATGCAGTATTGTATTGTATTGTACTATATTGTTCTGTTCTGTTCTGTTCTGTTCTGTTCTTTCCAATTCCAATTCCATTCATATGTATTAATTTCTAATTCTGTTCTTTCTATTTCATTCTAGTTATACTGCATTCTAGCGTTAGAATGTAGTATTGTATTGTGCTGTATTGTGTTGTATTGTGCAGTATTGTATTGTATTGTGCTGTATTGTATTGTATTGTATTGTGCTGTATTGTGCTGTATTGTGCTGTATTGTATTGTATTGTATTGTGCTGTATTGTATTGTATTGTATTGTATTGTTCTCTTCTGTTCTGTTCTTTCCAATTCCAATTCCATTCATTTGTATTCATTTCTAATTCTATTCTTTCTATTTCATTCTAGTTATACTGCATTCTAGGATTAGAATGCAGTATTGTATTGTATTGTATTGTATTGTATTGTATTGTATTGTATTGTTCTCTTCTGTTCTGTTCTTTCCAGTTCCAATTCCATTCATTTGTATTCATTTCTAATTCTATTCTTTCTATTTCATTCTAGTTATACTGCATTCTAGGATTAGAATGCAGTATTGTATTGTATTGTATTGTATTGTATTGTATTGTATTGTATTGTATTGTATTGTGTTGTATTGTATTGTATTGTATTGTATTGTATTGTATTGTTCTCTTCTGTTCTGTTCTTTCCAATTCCAATTCCATTCATTTGTATTCATTTCTAATTCTATCCTTTCTATTCCATGCTAGTTATACTGCATTCTAGAGTTAGAATGCAGTATTGTATTGTACTATACTGTATTGTACCGTATTGTACTGTACTGTACTGCATTGCATTGCATAGTACTGTACTATATTGTGTTCTGTTCTGTTCTGTTCCGTTCTATTCTTTCCAATTCCAATTCCAATTCCAATTCATATTCAAATTCCATTCATTTGTATTCTATTCTTTCTATTCCATTCTATTCTAGAGCCATGGTGGCCCAGCGGTTAGAATGCAGTATTGCAGGCTGACTCTGCCCATTGCCAGCAGTTTGATCCTGACTGGTTCAAGGTTGACTCAGCCTTCCATCCTTCCGAGGTCGGTAAAATGAGGACCCAGATTGTTGGGGGTTGAGGGGCAAGATGTTGACTCTGTAAACTGCTTAGAGAGGGCTGTAAAGCAGTGTGAAGCACTATGTCTAACTGTTATTGCTATTAAGAATGCAGAGAAGAGCAACAAAGCTGATTAGGGGCCTGGAGGATAAAACATATGAAGAACGGTTGCAGGAACTGGGTATGTCTAGTTTGATGAAAAGAAGGACTAGAGGTGACATGATAACAGTCTTCCAATATTTGAGGGGCTGCCCCAAAGAAGAGGGAGTCAAGCTATTCTCCAAAACACCTGAGGGTAGGACAAGAAGCAATGGGTGGAAACTAATCAAGGAGAGAAGCAACCTGGAATTAAGGAGAAACTTCCTAATAGTGAGGACAATTAACCAGTGGAACAGCTTGCCACCAGATTTTGTGGATGCTCCATCACTGGAGGCTTTTAAGAAGACTCTGGACAACCATTAGCTTGAAATGGTATAGGATCGCCTGCTTGAGCAGAAGGCTGGACTAGAAGACCTCCAGGGTCCCTCCCACCTCTGTTATTCTGTCATTCTTTCAAGTTTTGTACATCTTGCAGTTTTATTTGAGACAGGCCATTCTTTATCCCTCCTCTTTACGATCCTTTGATTCCCCTTTCGCTGGATGGAATTTGCATTTCCGGAATCGGGGATGAAAGCCGACTTTGATTTCTCGCAGCCTTTCCGAAAATTTCTACAGTGAGGAATTTATATTACTGGAGGGAACGGCAGGGCACGCCAATTTACAGATGAAGGTTCTTGCGTAGCAGGAGAAGAAAAAAAAAGGGAGGAAAAAAAACTTTGTCCGCAGATACTTCTGGATTTCATGCCAACTTGGCAAAGGAAAAATAGAAAAAAGTTCAAAGAGAAGCCGAAATGGAACAGATGATATTGGGGGAGGCGAAAAGAATAAAATTAAGCGAAGAATGCAAATATTGTCGAAAGCCCAAATGCATTTGGAGAAACGGTTTATGCAAGTTGTAAATTCTCACTTTTGAGGAGAGCTGTTGAGAAAAAAGAAACCAAGCACTTAGGGAAGTGGGGTGGGGGGTCTTCTCAGTTGCACTGGGAGAGTCCTGTTTCATCCTACGCAGACTGGTAATCCTCGATGTACGACCGCAGTCGGGAGCAGTATTTCTGTCGCTAAGCAAGACGGTTGTTGAGTCAGCCACGCTCGGTTTTACGACCTTTTATTGCCACAGTCGTTTGGCAAATTACTGCAGTTCAGTGGTGGGTTTCAAATTTTTTTACTCCCGGTTCTGTGGGCGTGGCTTGGTGGATGTGGCCTAGCTTGGTGGGCGTGGCTTGGTGGGCATGACAGGGGAAGGATACTGTAAAATCTCCATTCCCTCCCCAATCCAGGGGAAGATTACTGCAAAATCCCCATTTCCTCCCAATCAGCTGGGACTTGGGAGGCAGAGAATAGATGGGGGCCAGTCAGAATTTTTACTACCGGTTCTCCGAACTACTCAAAATTTCCACTACCGGTTCTCCAGAACTGGTCAGAACCTGCTGAAACCCACCTCTGCTGCGGTTGTTAAGTGAATCGCATGATAAAAGGTTTATCAGTTGTACGGATAGCCCAGAGGTGGGTTTCAGCAGGTTCTGACCAGTTCTGGAGAACCGGTAGTGGAAATTTTGAGTAGTTCAGAGAAATTCTGACTGGCCCCACCCCCATCTATTCTCTGCCTCCCGAGTCCCAGCTGATCGGAAGGAAATGGAGATTTTGAGGTAACCTTCCCCCGGAGTGGGGTGGGAATGGAGATTTTACAGTATCCTTCCTCTGCCACGCCCACCAAGCCACGCCCACCAAGCTATGCCATGCCCAGCCAGCCACACCCACAGAACCGGGAGTAAAAAATTTTGAAACCCACCACTGAGGTAGCCCTCAACTTACGACCTCCGTGGAGCCCCAAATTTCCGTTGCTAAATGAGACATTGGCTAAGTGAGTTTTGTTCCATTTTACAACATTTCTTGCCACGTTTGTTAGGTGAATCGTTGCAGTGATTAAATTAGTCACACGCAGAGGTGGCATTCAGTCGGTTCGGACCGGTTCACTCAAACCGGTAGCGGAAATCGTGGGTCGGCCTGTCCATCCGCCCCGGCTCGATGCCATCTATTTAGGCACATTTTTGAAGCCGGGCGCATGAGTGGAAAGCAGGCGTGCACGAACCAAAACACGCGCGCATGAAGCGAGCGTGCGTGCACGCATAACCGGTAGTAACATAATGTGAATCCCACCGCTGGTCACATGGTTGTTAAGTGAATCTGGCTTCCACGTTGGCTGTGCTGGTCAGAAGGTCGCAAAAGGGGATTGCGTGGCCCTTGGGGACACTGCGACCGTCATAAATATGAGCCAGCTGCCAAGCGTCAGAATGTGGATCGGGTTGGGATGCTGCAATGGTCGTAAGTGTGAAAAACGGTCATCGGTCACTTTTTTGAGTGCCGTTGTAACTTCGAACGGTCCCTAAACGAATGGTTGTAAGTCGAGGTCTATACCTGTAATGTAATAAGTGACACTTGACTTCCTAAAGACACTGGTGAATTTCCGCTTAAATTGGCACCCATCGAAAGTGAAAATTGCTCCCGTGCATGTGTGCATATTTTCACATTCCTACTGACACCTTAAACTGTCTTGACAATTTGCATTTCCATATGCAATGCTCGCCTAGCGTAAATATTTCCATGCACAGTTTTCTCTCCGCGTTCGCACATGTTTTGCACCCTGTTTTGAGAGCGGGGGATTTCGCCCATCCCTGTTTTTTAAGAAGGGTGCAGCCCAGATAATAAAGACAGGCAGTCCTCGACTTACGACCGCAATGGAGCCCCAAATTTCCCCGTGGCGAAGTGAGACGTTGGTGAAGCGGGCTTTGCCCCCCAATTTGGCGACTTTTCTTGCCACAAGTCGTTAAGTGAATCACTACAGTGGGTAAATTGGTGACACGGTGAGCTACGTGAATCTGACGTTGCTCGCTGGAAGGTCGCAAAAGGGGATCATGTGACACTCCTCCCCGGGGGACACTGCAACTGTCATAAATATGAGTCAGTTGCCAAGTGTCTGAATTTTGATTCCGTGACCATGGGGGAGGCTGTAACAGTCATAAATGTGAAACACTGTCATAAATCACCTTTTTCTGAAACTTTGGTCGCTAAATGAACTGCTGTAAGTCAAGGACTACCTGTACATTTCTCTGCTAAAGGTAGTCCTCGATTTACAACCACAACAGAGCCCAAAATTTCTGTTGTTCCGCGAGACATTTGTTAAGTGAGTTTTGCCACCTTTCTTAAGGTTCTTAAGAACCTTAACGGTTCTTAACGGTTAAGTGAATCACTGCATGGTTGTTAACTGAATCACTGCAGTTGTTAAGTCAATAAGATGGTTGTTAAGTGAATCTGGCTTTCCCCATTGACTTTGGTCCTCAGAAGGTCGCACCGGGGAATGTTTGTCTGAGATGGTGGCGAACCTTTTACTCACCGAGTGCCGAACAAGTACGTGCTTTGCGCGCTTTGGGCGCCGTGTGCCATCCGCACTAACGTGTGGCTCCTCCCCATGCGCTGGCCGTGCAACTGCACCATCTGCACATGCGCACAGCTTTCGCAAGTGCCCCCACCATGCGCTGCACACACAATCGCGCCATCTGCGCATGTGCATGTTTCTCACATGCGCAATGCACACATGCAAATGCTGTCTGCGCATGAGCGCACTGCACACCAGTACTCTCGCGCCCATGCGCAAGCGCACACCCATGCGCAGGAGAGCTCCGAAGACCAGTTGGGTCCCCTGAATTGCGCGCATGTGCACCGGAGGCCCGAACACCAGCTGGGGAGCATGCGCAGCTGCAGGTGAGTTGGGCGACAGCTCACGTGCTCTGAAAAATGTCTCTGTGTGCCACTTCCGGCATGCGTGCCATAGGTTCGCCATCATGGGTATAGGGTTTCCTGCCTGAGCAGGGGGTTGGACTAGAAGACCTCCAAGGTCCCTTCCAACTCAATTATTCTATTCTATTCTCCAAAGCACCTGAAGTCCGGACAAGAAACAACGGATGGAAACTAATCAAGGAGAGGAGCAACCTAGAACTAAGGAGAAATTTCCTAACAGTGAGGACAGTTAACCAGTGGAACAGCTTGCCACCAGGAGTTGTGGGTGCTCCATCACTGGAGGTTTTCAATAAATGACTGGACAGCCACTTGTCTGAACTAGTATAGGGCATTTCATTGAGGGCCGGATCAGCATTGTAGTTGTCCTCCAGGGGCGGGGGGAGGGAGGAGGGCTGTGGTTGGGACTGGGAGTGGCCTGGGGGCATGGCCAGTTTGACATCACTCGTGTGGGTGGTGCCTGTGGTGACTGGCCGGGGTTGGGGAGGGAATTCAGGGGTCTCCAATGCTGAACAGCCATCCTGGCAGGTGTGAGTATTCCTGCCGCCTCCTGCATGCATGTGGGATGGGATGGGCTGGGCCAAAGCGACACAGGCCAGCCCCTTATTGTTTCCAGGATGGCCGCATGGGCCGGATCCAACCACATTGCTGGCCGGATCCGGCCCGTGGGCCTTGAGTTTGAGATCCCTAGTATAGGGTCTCCTGCTTTAGCAGCGTTGTGGCCCACCAGCCGCCAGCAGAGCTGGTGGCAGACTTGGACGATGAGGGGTAGGCTCTGATGGATGCTCTGCCTCGGATGCCAAGATAGAGCCAGGGCCGTCCGACATTTCCCAGCCACCGGAGAGGCAGCTGCCTTTGGAGGCTGATATGAGTGAGGAGGAAGAACAGCTGGGGCCTGTTCCAAATGCACGTATGCTCAGAGCAGTTAGGAGAAGTGAGCAACGGAGGACAAGGAGTCGACTCGGGAAGCAAAGCACACATGGACGCTGAATGGCCCCTCCCTGGCTGAGGAATAAGCAGAAGGAAAGGGGAGTGGTGGTCGTAGGAGAAAACCATTCGTATTTCTGAAGATTTTGCTTGTTGTGTTTCGTGCCACAAAGACTGCTTGCCAAAATTTAATTTGCAGCTTTGCGGCTGGGAGCTCACGGCCTGGCAATTATCGCAAGGAACTGATAAGGTCTGTTACTGCAGTTAACTCCTTGAAGGACTCTTGCCTGGACTTTTCAGTGGGTGAACGCCATTAATTCACAAGAGGTAAATAAAGAGAGGTTTTTTCGTGACAAGGAGTCCGTTTCTTGCTTCTGCTAAGGCTGGGTCAGAACAAGCAGTGGGATGGACTAGAAGACCTCTAAGGTCCCTTCCAACTCTGTTATTCTGTATTCTATATGCAAACAGCAAGTTTATCTCTATTAAATATCTGCACCTAATCTAGAAAGCATTAGATTGTTGTTCTGCCCCAGCTACGGACCCCAAAGAACGCAGCATACACAGTCTGTACAAAACTTAAATCTACTAAAATAACTCAGTCTTTTCCAAACAAAGGCTGCTAATAAACTTTCTTAACAGCCTACAAGAAACCAAAGATAAAGTAATCACAATCTTACTAAGCTTGGCAGAAAGCCCAGAAGCAATTTGCAGAGAATCCAGACGCGAAGGAGAATGAACTAAAGTTGTTCCCTACAAATTGCTTCAGTCAGTGTTCCTCCTTAAATAGGCTAAGGGAATGGCCAATTAGCCCCAAGCCTTACTCTCGAGACCTCCTCCTGAAGAGCGACTCCTGCCTTTTGGCTGCTCTCCGCGCCCGTGCATCGAGAAGAGGCTCCTCCTCTTCGTCCTCTTCACTTATGGGAGCTTCTGGAGGTTCTGAAGGCCCTGGCTGAATCCCTGCCTCTGGCACCACATCTTCTCCAGCCTCCTCATTGTCTGACTCGAGTGCCAGCTGCACAGGCTGCTGGCACAGCATCACTGCGCCAGCCTCCTCGCTGTCAGAATCAGCTACAATCCGCACAGGCCGCTGACGGGCTACAACAATTGTTTCCTTGTGCCTCATCCACACAAGGTCTGGAAGGCAAACCTATTATTATTATTATTATTGGTTAATCTTTAGTGAGATTCACAGCCTTTGAGGCTGGTTAATAGCTCAGCAGTTCGAGTCCTAACCAAGGACCTAGGAACTGTTAAAGTATCGTCGGAGGATGTAAGCTGTTCCGAGTAAGGTGGTTTTTTGTAGAGTCAAAATGTTCAAGTCCGGCAAATTTAGAATTTCTAAATAGCGGGGTAGCCCTTTGGGTATTGCTCCAAGGGCTCCAATTACAATCGGGGACAACACACAATTTCTTTTTCCACAGTCGCTCAACTTCAATTTGCAAGTCCCGGTACTTTGTGATTTTTTCTTGCTGCTTATCTTCAATCCGTGCATCACCAGGTATTGCAATGTCAATGAACCATCCTTTTTTCTTTTCATCTATTGTTATGTCAGGTGTGTTGTGGACCAAGTGCCTGTCAGTCTGAATCCTAAAGTCCCACAAGATCTTGAGTTTCTCATTCTCTAAAACTTTCTCAACCTGATGTTCCCAGTGGTTTTTGCTGTACTCAAATCCAAACTTCTGGCACAATTTCCAGTGAATTATCTTAGCAACACAGTCATGGCGTTGTAGGTAGTCAGTTTGTGAAATTTTGCTGCACCCACTGATCAGGTGGTCGACTGTCTCATCTTTCTCATTGCAGAGGCGGCATTTGCTGTTGGTGGTAACATGTTGAATTTTTGCCTTCATGCAGTTTGTGGCTAGGGCTTGTTCTTGAGCTGCCAAAATAAAGCTTTCTGTTTCTTTTTTCAGTACTCCTGATCTTAACCAGTTCCAAGTTAGTTTCTGGTCAGCTTTGCCTTCAATACTTTTCAAGTATTGGCCATGCAGAGCTTTGTGTTTCCAATTTTCAGCTCGCTGCTCAATTACTTCTTTCTTATATTCTGCTTTTGTTTTAGTTGTCTTTAAAAGGCCTCCTTTATTTACTTCCTTAATCATTGGTTCTTCACTTTTCTGGATGTAATCATTCAAGCTGCATTTTTCTTCTTCCAGTCTGCTTTACTTGTAGGAGTCCTCGACCACCCTCTGCTCTTGGTAAATATAATCGGTCAACATCACTTTTAGGGTGCAAGGCATGATTCATTGTCATAAGCTTCCTTGTTTTTCTGTCCAAATTGTCTAACTCCATCTGGGTCCAGTCAATTCCTGCAGAGTATCTAATCACAGGTATAGCCCAGGTATTTATGGCTTTTATGATGTTTCCTCCACTCAATTTGGACATTAATATCTTACGAATTCGCCGAATGTACTTGGCTGAAGTTAATTCCTTGACTTTATTATGCATTAAGTCAGAGGCTTCTAATATCCCCAAGTACTTGTAGCCTTCTTCTGATTTTACTGCCTTTATCATTTCTTCATTCTCTAGTTCTATTCCATCCTCTTCTATGATCTTGTCTGCTTTGGTTGCTATTGTTGCACATTTGTCAATTCCAAACTGCATACCGATGTCTTGGCTGAATTCTTTTGTGTTTTCAATTAATAAATTCAGTTCAGCTTTTGTTTTACCAAACAGCTTCAAATCATCCATGTACATCAAGTGCGAGATTTTCAGTCCTTTCTTTGCAAGTTCGTATCCACAGTTCATCTTCTTCAAAATGATTGTCAGTGGTAGCATTGAGAGTATAAAAAGTAGGGGTGAAAGGGAATCGCCCTGGAAAATGCCTCGTTTAATTTCAACTTGACCCAGTTCTTCTTCATTAGCCATAAGTTTTGTTTTCCATAAGTTTTTTTTTATTATTATTATTATTATTATTATTATTATTATTATTATTATTATTATTATTATTTATTGGTTAATCTTTAGTGAGATTCACAGCCTTTGAGGCTGGTTAATAGCTCAGCAGCTCGAGTCCTAACCAAGGACCTAGGAACTGTTAAGGTATCGTCGGAGGATGTAAGCTGTTCCGAGTAAGGTGGTTTTTTGTAGAGTCAAAATGTTCAAGTTATTATTATTATTATTATTATTATTATTATTATTATTATTATTATTATTATTATTATTAACACAACATTGTAAAGTCACAGCTGCCAGTCCTTTAGCTGGTTGGGTTGGCCTTCATTCACACTGAGTTCTTCCCAAGAACCACGGATGTATTATTGGGGTCCCCATGCAAATTCAAGCAGTTTGGCCGTTTGTAATTGGCAGATGGAAATGTTTTCAATGTGCAGATTTTCTAAGTGCCATCCAAGACTTTTGGGCACGGCACCATGTGTGCCGATAATCACTGGGACCACCACGCTTGGTTCATGCCAACATTTTTCAATTTTGATTTCCAGATCTTGACTCTTTCTGATTTTCCCCAACTCTTTGCCTTTTATTTTACCATCTCCTGGGATTGCTCTATCAAATATTCACGCTTTCTTCTTTTCATCCACAGTTCATTCTGAGCAAAGACATTACAAAATACAGAATTACAGAGTAACAGAGTGGGAAGGGACCCTCAAAATTTGGACAACTCATATTTATGACGGTTGCAGAGTCCCGGGGTCACATGATCCCCTTTTGTGAACTTCCATCAATGGGGAAGACCGATTCACTTAACAACTGTGTCACAAATTTAACAACTGCAGGGATTCACTTGAAAACGGTGTGAAGAAAGGATGTAAAATGGGGGGAAACTCATGTAACAATTGTTTTGGCTTAGCAACGTAAACTTTGGGCTCAATTGTGGTCATAAATCAAGGACTACCTGTACTGACTTCCACTTTTCAGCAAAACCACATCATAGCAATGGTTTCACTTCACGACTGCAGCAATTATTTTACAAGCTCCACATTCACTTAACAACCACTGCAAAAAAAGTCCTAAAAACAGTTTTACGTTATGACTTACGACCATTAAGGGAAAGCTCTATTATGGTCGTAACTTGAGAACTTTGTTTTGAGTTTTCTGCTTGATCAGAGGGTTGGTCTAGAAGACCTCCAAGGTCCCTCCCAGCTCTGTTGTGAGCCACGGTGGTGCAGTGGTTAGAGTGCAGTACTGCAGGCTACTTCTGCTGGCTGCCGGCTGCCTGCAATTTGGCAGTTCGAATCTCACCAGGCTCAAGGTTGACTCAGCCTTCCATCCTTCCGAGGTGGGTAAAATAAGGACCTAGATTGTTGGGAGCAATAAGGCTGACTTTGTAAACCAGTTAGAATATTGCATCCATGTTTTGGTCACCACGATGTAAAAAAAAAGATGTGGAGACTCTGGAAAGAGTGCAGAGAAGAGCAACAAAGATGATTAGGGGACTGGAGGCTAAAACATATGAAGAATGGTTGCAGGAATTGGGTATGTCTAGTTTAATGGAAAGAAGGACTAGGGGAGACATGATAGCAGTCTTCCAATATCTCAGGGGCTGCCACAAAGAAGAGGGAGTCAAGCTATTCTCCAAAGCCCCTGAAGGCAGGACAAGAAGGAATGGGTGGAAACTAATCAAGTAGGGAAGCAATTTAGAACTAAGGAGAAATGTCCTGACAGTGACAACAATTAATCAGTGGAAACAACTTGCCTCCAGAAGTTGTGCATGCTACCCAACACTGGAAGTTTTTAATAAGAGATTGGACAACCATTTGTCTGAAGTGGTCGAGGGTTTCCTGCCTAAGCAGTGGGTTGGACTAGAAAACTTCCTAGGTCCCTTCCAACTCTGTTATTCTATTCTATTCTATTCTATTCTATTCTATTCTATTCTATTCTATTCTATTCTATTCTATTCTATTCTACTCTACTCTACTCTACTCTACTCTACTCTACTCTACCCTACCCTACCCTACCCTACCCTACCCTACCCTACCCTATCCTATCCTATTGAAAAGACACTTCATAAATGTGGCGAGAAAAATTGTAAAATGGGGCAAAACTCCCCATTTAACAACTGTCTCACTTAACAACAGAAATTTTGGGCTTCATTATGGTCGTAGGTCGAGGACTACCTATAAACCTTCAACCCACAAAACAACTCCACCAAGGGGGAATGTTCACACATTCTGGATGAAGTGAGGAAATACATATTTCTCCCAGCTCTCTTTTCACCGAGGCGGTTTTGTCACTTGTAAATTGCACCTTTTAATCTGTAGGGAAAAGAGAGAGAGAGAGACTATTTCAAATTCGCAAATTTTTCTCCCAGCCCCCCCCTCCCCTCAACTCATCTATATGCACAAGAGAAATCCAAGGTCTCTTCAGGTGTTTGCATAAATCTGAATTCTCTTGCACAGCAATTATCTTGTCTTAAGAGAAAAGGGGATGGGGATACACAAACAAATCTTATTGTGTTATTTTTAGAAGTGAGGGATTGGGGAAAAGAGACAGTGAAGAGATGGGAGAGGAGTGATGCTTTGGGGAATTGGTTTTATTTTAGTTTGGGGTTTTTTTTTTTAATTTTATTTGTAATTTATTTTATTTTATTATTTTATATTATTTATATTTTATATCGTGCTATTTTATTTTGTTTTATTGTTTTATTATATTTATAATTGTTTTTTGAAAGTGACGCGGTGGCTCAGAGGCTAAGACGCTGAGCTTGTCGATCGAAAGGTCGGCAGTTCAGCGGTTCGAATCCCTAGTGCCGGGTAACGGAGTGAGCTCCCGTGACTTGTCCCAGCTTCTGCCAACCTAGCAGTTCGAAAGCACATTTAAAAAATGCAAGTAAAAAAATAGGGACCACCTTTGGTGGAAAGGTAACAGCATTCCGTGCGCCTTTGGCATTTAGTCATGCCGGCCACAGGACCACGGCGACATCTCCAGACAGCACTGGCTCTTTGGTTTTGAAACGGAGATGAGCACTGGCCCGTAGAGTTGGGAATGACTAGCACATATGTACAAGAGGAACCTTTATCTTTACCTATATTTTATTTTATTTTATTTTATTTTATTTTATTTTATTTTATTTTATTTTATTTTATTTTATTTTTATTTATTTTATTTTATTTTATTTTATTTTATTTTATTATTTTATTTTATTTTATTTTATTTTATTATTTTATTTATTTTATTTTATTATTTTATTTTATTATTTTATTTTATTTTATTTTATTTTATTTTATTTTATTTAATTTAATTTAATTTAATTTAATTTAATTTAATTTAATTTAATTTAATTTTATTTTATTTTATTTTATTTTATTTTATTTTATTTTATTTTATTTTATTTTATTATTTATTTTATTTTATTTTATTTTATTTTATTTTATTTTATTTTATTTTATTTTATTTTACAGGAGATTGATATTTTCCAAGAAACCAAATGAACTCAAGACAAAGCATCCTAGAGATTTATTATGTCTTTTTAAAAAGTGCAGAAACAGAGACCAGGAAATCTTCTCAGCCAGGACAGGGCTAATTTAGGGGCCCTGCCCCACCCCACCCCTTTCAGGAGTCCCCACGTGCCCCATTTTGGCTCCCAGGTAAGTGCAGGGAGGCCTCCTAGGCCCAAAACGGGGCGCCAGCCCCCCCCCCCCCCCTGCCCATTTTCACTTCCAGGAGTCTGCAGGAAGGCCTACTAGGCCCAAAACGGGGCAAGGGGGGGTGGCGCATTCCCCCCCTCTCTGTGGTGGCCTGTTTTTTCTCCCAGGGCGGTACAGGAGGCCAAATCCTGCCTGTCACACCCCATGGCCACACCCACCATGGCCACACCCACCTGCCCGGTCATTAGGGCAGAGAACCGGTTGTTAAATTATTTGAATTCCACCACTTGGAGGACTAGAAGACCTCCAAGGTCCCACCCGTTATTCTCTTCTGTTCTGAGAGGGGGAAAGGACCTTTTGATGTTATCCAAAATTTTGATTTATTTGAATTTCGAAGTTTGGTGGTGGCTGCCTGATGGGTTGAATTGATCCATTTAATGGCTAGTTTAAAAACTCACCACTGGCCTTTTCCGGAAGAAAGAAGATCGGGAAAGAGAGCAAAACCGGAGTGGATCAATATTTACATACCTCTGATGTCCAGTTATTGACCCTTGTATAAAATTGGACAGCTGAGCTTAATCGAAGTTTTTGTGCCCAGCTGCTTGTCCTTCTCTCTCCATCACCTGCAGAGGCCCAAATGATTTTTCCTGCTGCGAAAGGGCTTCTTTCTTTCTTTCTTTCTTTCTTTCTTTCTTTCTTTCTTTCTTTCTTTCTTTCTTTCTTTCTTTCTTTCTCTTTCTTTCTTTCTTTCTTTCTTTCCCTTCTTTCTGTCTTTCTTCTTTCCCTCCTTCCTTCCTTTCTTCCTTCATTCCTCCAGCCCTCCCTCCCTTTCCCTTCATGTGTTTATTCCTTCCTTTCCTTCATTCCCTCATTCCTTCCTTCCTTTCCTTCCTTCCTTCCTTCCTCCAGCCTTCCCTCCCTTTCCCTTCTTTCCTTCCTTCCTTTTTTCTCCCTCCCTCCTTCCTGTTTTCTTCCTTTTTTCTTCTCTTCCTTTTTTCCTTCCTTTTTCCTTCCTTCCTTCCTTCCTTCATTCCCTCCTTCCTTCCTCCAGCCTTTCCTCCCTTTCCCTTCATTTGTTTGTTCCTTCCTTATAAGGACTAGGTGGCTCAGTGGCTAAGACACTGAGCTTGTCTATCAGAAAGGTCAACAGTTCGGCGGTTCGAATCCCTAGTACAGGTCTCCAGCGTGAGCAGGGGGTTGGACTAGATGACCTCCAAGGTCCCTTCCAACTCTTGTTTATTACCTTCCTTCTCTCCTTCATTCCTTCTTTCCTCCAGCCCTCCTTCCCTCTTTCCCTTCTTTCCTTCCTTCCTTTTTCTTCCTCCCTCCTTCCTTCTTTCCTTCCTCTTTCCTTCCTTTCTTCTTTCCTTCCTTCCTTCCTTTTACTTGCGTTTTCTTCCCCTTTTGCTCCTCCGAGAGGGAAAACCAGCGGGGTTTTTTTGATGGATGAATGTGAAATGTTATCGGAACGAGTCTCCGGGGAGGAATATCCAACAATCGTTATTTCCATTGCTTTCAAAAGACGGGAAACGCAGAACCTGGATTAAGCGGCGAGAAACCCTGTTGACGTGTGCGACATCTGTGTGGAGGCGTGAGTGGGAAGCGCGAAGACCAAGGCCCTGGTTCGACAGATGGGGCCGGCCTAATGGGCTGCCTCAGCTGCGGAGGTTACAAAGCAAGGGGTAAAATTGGGAATTTAGTCACACTGGATCACTCTGCTTCTTCCGCCACCCTTGTCACGTCCTATCAAATCTTGCCTTCCACAAATTTCACCAGGCAAAGCAACATCACAGTTCGCACCATTATGAAAATTGCTGGTTTAGTTTCTTTCCATTTCCAATGGAACGCAACCAGGGGAAGAAAGCCTGACCTCCTTCCATGGTTTAACAGAATAACACAGTTAGAAGGGACCTTGAGGTCTTCTAGTCCAACCCCCTGCTCAAATGGTTGTCCAATCTCTTCTAAAAAAAAAAACCTCCAATATCAGAGCACCCACAGCTTCTGGGGGACAAGTCGTCCCCACTGATTAATTGTCCTCACGGTCAGGAAGTTTTTCCTTAATTTCAGGTTGCTTCTGTCCTTGATTAGTTTCCATCTGTTGCTTCTTGTCCTGCCTTCTGGTGCTTTGGAGCAGAGGTCTCCAACCTTGGCAACTTTAAGACTTGTGGACTTCAATTCCCAGAATTCCTCAGCCAGCTTTGCTGGCTGGGGAATTCTGGGAGTTGAAGTCCACAAAGCTGGCTGAGGAATTCTGGGAGCTGAAGTCCACAAAGCTGGCTGAGGAATTCTGGGAGTTGAAGTCCACAAAGCTGGCTGAGGAATTCTGGGAGTTGAAGTCCACAAGTCTTAAAGTTGCCAAGGTTGGAGACCCCTGCTTTGGAGAATAGCTTGACACCCCACCCCACCCTCTTCTTTTGGGCAGCCCCTCAAATACTGGAATACTGCCATCGTGTCATGCCTAGTCCTTCTCTTCATTAAAGGATTGCTGGCTGGAGTGAGACCATCCAGACATAGTGGGGGAAACTAGGAAATGTTCACGGGATGTCTTGCGTGGGGCAGGCCAGCACCCTGAAGGTCCCCCTTTGTCTTTATTCATTTTAACCACGTTTTAGGCAACCTGGCCTCCTTTTAAACTTTTATATATTGTTCTTAATATTTTATTGTACGCTGTCCAGAGACCCTCTCTGAGAGAAATGGGTAGTTTAAAAATGTGAAGAAAGAAAGAAAGAGAAAGAAAGAAAGAAAGAAAGAAAGAAAGAAAGAAAGAAAGAAAGAAAGAAAGAAAGAAAAAAAAAAGAAGGAAGGAAGGAAGGAAGGGAGGGAGGAAGGAAGGAAGGAAGGAAGGAAGGAAAAAGAAAGAAAGAAAGAAAGAAAGAAAGAAAGAAAAAGAAAGAGGGAGGGAGGGAGGGAGGGAGAGATGGAGAAAAGGAGGGGAGGGGAGGGGAGGAAGGAAGGAAGTAAAGAAAAAGAAAGAGGGAGGGAGGGAGGGAGAGGTGGAGAAAAGGAGAGGAGGGGAACGGAGGAAGGAAGGAAGGAAAGAAAGAAAGGGTAGGAGAGAGGGTGGGAGAGGTGGAGAAAAGGAGGGGAGGGAGGAAGGAAGGAAAGAAAGAAAGGGAGGGAGGGAGAGGTGGAGAAAAGGAGGGAAGGAAGGAAAGAAAGAAAGAAAGAAAGGGAGGGAGGGAGGGTGGGAGAGGTGGAGAAAAGGAGGGGAGGAAGGAAGGAAGGAAAGAAAGAAAGAAAGAAAGAAAGAGGGAGGGAGGGAGGGAGAGGTCGAAAAAAGGAGGGGAGGAAGGAAGGAAAGAAAGAAAGAAAGAGAAAGAAAAAAGAAAGAGAGGGAGGGTGGGTGGGTGGGTGGGAGAGGTGGAGAAAAGGAAGGGAGGAAGGAAGGAAGATGGGTGGGTGCAGTGATTTGGTGGCCATTTTGACTTTTCTGACCCCTCCTCCTCCGTGATTGAGTTACAGAAGTGACCGGATCAGCACCTACAGACATGGTGGAAAGGTGATGTGCAATTTAACTCCACCCTCCCTGCTTCCAAAAGTCTCTCAGATGATGCCGAGCTTCCGCCTTTCCACTTTTGATCATTTTATCCCACCCCTTCACTTTCTCCCACCAAGAGGCAAAGAAAATCCATCTCGGCCTGCCAGGGTTTGTTAAAACTGTCAAATGATATATGGAGTCGACCCGACCAGACACCATCCACACAATATTGTTTTGGCCGTTAATTTTACGAGTCAAATTATGCCCGAGGCTTGAATGAGCTTCACTTCCTCCTAGTAAATCTAATTTTATCCGGATATTCTGTTTTATGACAATCAGTGGGGACAGTAAATTGTCACCCTCGGAGCTGTCAGAGGGCCCTCGTTCTACCAGGGTTTTTTCTCCCACCTTCCTCTGTGAGTTTTGGCAAAAGATTATTATTATTTTTTTAAAAAAGAGACTGAATATTCTCCCTTTGCAGGTGAAAGGTACAGATTTCAGGTAGTCCTCAAATTACGACCCAAATTTCCATTGGTAAGCGAGTCAGTTAAGTGAATTTTGCCCCATCTTACGGCCTTTCTTCCCACAGTCATTAAGTGAATCACTCAGTAACACGGTTATTAAGTGAATCTCACTTCCCCATTGACTTTGGCTTGTCAGAAGGTCGCAAAAGGGGATTGCATAACCTGGGGACGTTGCAAATGTCATAAATATGAGCCCGTTGCCAAGCATCTGAATTTTGATCACGGGACCATGGGGATGCCGCGACAGTCGTAGATGTGAAAAACAGGCATTAAGTCCCTTTTTTCAGTGCCGTTGTAACTTCGAACGGTCATTAAATAAATGGTTGTAAGTTGAGGACTATATGTAACTGTTAGAAATTCTGATTTTATATATAGCACCACAGATCAAACAAAGTGTATAGTCACCATGTGCTTTACTGCTTAACTGTGTTTTTAACTGTAACAGGAAACAGGAAACTCTACTCAAGACAAAAGGAACATAGAGTATATACCATAGAGCCTAATTTGTAAATACTGCCATCTACTAGCTGAATACTACTGTACGTGTTGCACCAAAATACATTCCAACAATGAATTCCAACAGTAGCTACTCTTTCCAACAGTAATAGTCCTCGACTTACAACCATTCATTTAAGAGTATACTATAGCCAAGCTCATGGGAGGAACTTCAGTCAGATTATTATGGCCGCCATCTTGACTTTTTTGACCATTCCTGGCAGACACGCCTGTTCCTCACCTTTTTACATTCTTTCGCCTTGTCAGAGAAAGTCGGGATGCATTTCTGGGTGAGCCGAAACTGCATGTATGTTTGCATTTTATTTCATTTTATTCACAGAGCTAATGAGCTTGACAGGAGGGTTAATAAGTGTCAACTGACACGAGTTGTAAAAAGTGTAAAGATAAATTTGTAAAGAAGGTTTCCTTTTTTAGGGGTTTTGTTTTAAAGAATGCTTTCTCTTTTTTGAAAGGAAAAATGAATTTCCAGTGCATACAAATACACACACGGAGTTTTATCGGTGGAAGAAACTTATAGTTTGTTTGAGGAAGATGGGAGGCAGAAAAAAATGTGGCCGAAAGAAGGGCTAGATGAAGAAAAATCAGATGGGGGGCAGTTGAAAGAGAAATAAATGACCAGACCAGGAGACAGGGAATTCTAGTTCTGACTTAGGGGCAAAAACTGGCTGGGTGACTTTGGGCCAATCACCAGGAGACTGTGAGTTCTAGTCCCAATTTAGGCATGAAAATCAGCTGGGTGACTTTGGGCCAATTACCAGGAGGCAGCGAGTTGTAGTCCCACCTTAGCCATGAAAGCCACCAAATTTCTGTTGCTAAGCGAGACCGTTGTTAAGTGAGCTTTGCCCCACTGATGTCACAAGTGTGGGAAAAGGGGCGGTAAGCCCCTTTTTTCAGTTGCCGTTCTAACTTGGAACAGTTACGAAGTGAACCGCTGCATGTCGAGGACTGTCGCTTTCCTCAGTGAAAAGAAGAAAAAAGAAAACTAGTCCGAGTTTTGTTTCTGCTTGGAAAGACAGGTAGTCCACGAATTACAAACGGAATGGAGCCTGCCCATTCCATTCGTAACCAGAGGATTCGTGAGAGTGAATCTCGTAGGTTGAAGGGGATCACTCCCGCCTTTCGCCCACACATTCGCTAATTGAATGCAAGGCTTGTTAAGTGCACATGAGGTATTTCAGGGTGGGGAAGGCCATGGGGGGCCTAGTGATGGAACAGGCCACCTGCCTAAGACCACCCAAGGCCTCCCTGACCCACAGAAATACTTTATGCCCCCCCCCAATTGCTTTCTCCACCCCCTCAACCTGCCGTGCCGGGTCACTTACCGTGTGAAGATCTAGGAAGCAGTCTCTTCTCCAGCCCCTCAGCCGCACGCACCCTCCAACACTCAGTTTGGTCCTCTGCAGCCTCCTCCAGGAGGTGTAGATCCGGCCCTCCAATGCTCCATTCGGGCCTCCACGGGCCTCCCCCGACCCATTGGAGACTGAAAAGGAGCTTCTGAGAGGCAGATCCGGCCCTCAGATGTTCCGTTTGGCCCTCCACAGGCCTCCCCTGGCCCGTTGCAGCCCGAAATGGATCAGCACCTTATGACCACAACGGAGCCCAAAATTTCTGTGTCTAAGTGAAACATTTCTTAAGTGAATTTTGCCACCGTTTTACCACCTTTCCTCCCATAGGTGTTAAGCGAATCCCTGCAGTAGTGAAGTTAGTAACACAGTTCTTAAGTGAATCTGGCTTCCCCATTGATATTGGTTTGTCGGAAGGTCGCAAAACGGATCACGTGACCCCAGGACACTGCAGCCATCATAAATATGAGCCAGTGGCCAGAATTTTGATCAGGTGACCGTGGGGACCCTGCAATGGTCATAAGTGTGAAACATGGTCCTTAAGTCACTTTTGGGGGGGGCTGTTGTAACTTTGATAGGTTACTAAACGAACGGTTGTAAGTTTGTTTGTTTGTTTTTTTAATTTGATTTATATGCCGCCCTTCTCCGGAGACTCAGGGCGGCTTACAATGTGCTCAGCAATAGCCTTCATCCTTTTGTATATTTATACAAAGTCAGCTTATTGCCCCCACAACTGGGTCCTCAATTTACCTACCTTAGAAAGGATGGAAGGCTGAGTCAACCTTGAGCCTTTGGCGAGATTCGAACCTGCATTAATTGCAGGCAGCTGGTCTTAATAACCAGCTTAATAACAGGGTGCCTTAAACCACTGTACTACCAAGGCTCTTTGTAGAGGACTAACTGTATAACCCTTTCTAGCAGTGGTGGGATTCACTTACCTTCCCTACTGGTTCGCAAATGTGGATGTACGCGCCTCGTCTGTGCATGTGCATGGCCTTCTGCTCATGTGCAGCGCTGGCGCATTACGTCTGGATGGGTGGGCGGAGCTTCCCGCAGTAGCCGCTACAGGTTTGCCCGATCCGGAGAGAACCGGCTGAATCCCACCACTGCTTTCTAGCCTATATTGGCGCCTCTGCCGATTTTTGTTCCAGCCAACAGAAGCCCCGGTGTTGACAGTTATTTACAAATAAGCCACAGGATAACAACCCACCCCTAATCTGCCTGATTACGCCAAGGTTTAAATTAAAAGGAAATTTACCTCTTTGCATTGTCAAAGTTAATAGTAGTTTGGGAGATAAACTTTGTTAGGAACGGCAGCTCCCCCGCTGAGCTAATTAACACCCATTTCGGCTCTTAGATGAGCGGTTTGATTCCAGAGCGGCTGGCAACGACAGCGACCCCTTTAATAAATCAGAGATAAAAGATACCGGAGGCCAAGAGAAAAGAGAAAAGAGGAGGACATGGGGTGCCAAAAAGCCACCCACAAAAGCGTGGGAAAATAGGCTGACTGGGTCTATTGTGGGTAGTCCTCGATTTATGACCAGAATTACAGACTAGATAAGGACATCGCGGGGCGGATCTGGCCTGCTGGACTTAAATTTGACTCCCCTGTTGTAAGGAGTCCTCTCTTTGGTTTCTTCTTGTGGATCAGAAGAAGTTTGTCTCTGAAGGACAGTTGGGAAACAAGAGTGGATGGATACTAACTCTTCTTCTGTCCTGCTCTGTGTTTCCCAGCTGCACCTGGTTAGAACAGGGGGCTGCAAGCAAGAAAATTCGGCACAATTCAACAGACGAGCTCTTTCTGGGGGGGGGGAATCTGAAGGCAATCCTCGCAGAGAGGGACTGGCCCAAAGTCACCCAGCTGGCTTTCATGCCTAAGGCGGGACTAGAATTTCCAATCGTCTGGTGATTGGTCCAAAATCATCCAGTTGGTTTTCATGTTTAAGATGGGACTAGAATTTCCAATCGCCTGGTGTCCAATCACACTTGGCCAATAAAGAATTCTATTCTATTCTATTCCAAATGTATCCAACACACTTTCTCCTCCATATTTCCTCCACAACAACAATCAACCAGTCAATCAGCCAGATTTTGTGCCTCAGGTGGAACTAGAACTCATAGTCACCTGGCAACTGGCCCAAAGTCCCCTAGCCAGCTTTCATGCCTATGGCAAGAACTAGAACTCACCATTTCCTAGTGATTGGCTCAAAGTCACCCAGCCAGCTTTCATGCCTAAGGCAGGACTAGAACTCACTGTCTCCTAGTGATTGGCTTGAAGTCACCCAGATGGCTTTCATGCCTAAGGCGGGACTAGAATTTCCAATCGCCTGGTGATTGGTCCAAAATCATCCAGTTGGTTTTTGTGTTTAAGATGGGACTAGAATTTCCAATCGCCTGGTGATTGGTCCAAAATCATCCAGTTGGTTTTTGTGTTTAAGATGGGACTAGAATTTCCAATCGCCTGGTGATCAGCTCAAAGTCATCCAGTTGATTTTTTTTTTTTTTGCCTAAGGCGGAACTAGAACTCACCATCTCCAGGTGAATGGCCCATAGTCATCCAGTTGATTTTTTTGCCTAATGAAGGACTACAACTCACTGTCTCCTAGTGATTGGCCCTAAGTTACCCTAAGTTACATGCCTAAGGCGAGACTAGAACTTCCAATCTCCTGGAGATTGGCCCAAAGTCACCCAGCTGCCTTTCATGCCTAAGGCGGGACTAGAACTTCCAATCTCCTGGAGATTGGCCCAAAGTCACCCAGCTGCCTTTCATGCCTAAGGCGGGACTAGAATTCACAGTCTCCTGGTGATTGGTTTCCTTGGAGACATTTGTGCATAGGATTGAATAATGGATTGATTGGCTGATCAAACGATTATGTGCCATCAAGATGTTTTGGATTCCTAGGAATCTCATGGGTATCTCATCTTTCTCCTTGAGTATCTTTCTCTAAACCTGTTCTTTCAACAGGTTCTCTCTCTCTCTCTGGGTGAGAGAGAGAGGGAGAGAGAGATTTATGCCCTCTCTTGGACTTTGGATTAGCTTCCTGTTCCTGTGAAAGAAATGTATTCTGATTGGTTGTCAGACTCCTATGCCAGGGTAACTTTGTAGGTTGTCTTGAGTCCCAGGCTTGGTTGAACCTTGCTGGGTGATGTCATGAAGGGGCTTTGGACAAGAAGCAGTGGGTGGAAACTAATTAAGGAGAGAAGCAACTTAGAACTAAGGAGAAATTTCCTGACAGTGAGAACTATTAACCAGTGGAACGACTAGCCTCCAGAAGTTGTGAATGCTCCAAGACTGGAAGTTTTTAAGAAGATGTTGGATAATCATTTATCTGAAGTGGTATAGAGTTTCCTGCCTAAGCAGGGGGTTGGACTAGAAGACCTCCAAGGTCCCTTCCAACTCTGTTACTCTATTCTATTCTATTCTATTCTATTCTATTCTATTCTATTCTATTCTATTCTATTCTATTCTAATTCTAATTCTAATTCTAATTCTAATTCCTATTATGGCTGAGGACTAATCCTACCTTTGTTGGATCTTGGGTGAGAGTATTTGCTTATGAATAGAGCTAGCTATCTCTTTATCTCTTAAGTGCTGACAACTGCTGTGGGCTATTGAGGAGGGTGGGGGCTATTAAGAGTGAGTCTGCTTCCTGTCTTAAAAAACCTGTTTCTCCATTTCTCATCCAGGGAAATATAATATTTCTGTCTTTTTAATATTTCCTAGAATATTTCATTCTTCTAGGAGAAGGGTGGGTGCTAACTTCCTACACAAGGCGATTAGGGGACTGAAGGCTAAAACATACAAAGAACGGTTGCAGGAATTGGGTATGTCTAGTCCAGTGGTGGGTTCCTCCCGGTTCAGTCCGGTTCGGCTGAGCTGGTAGCGGTGACGATATGACATCACCGAACTGGTTCTCTCCCCCCCACCCTCCCCCCCATGTTATTCTTACCTTTTATTTGGTCCCCCCAATCTATTGCTGCCTCCTGAGTCCCAGCTGATGACTAGAGGGAAAAAAACTGTTTCAACTCTTGCCGCGGGGCTTCAAAGGGCCGCCCTACAGCTGATCAGTGTTAAAAGCAAACAAATGAGTTGGGTCGTAAGTGCAAGGACTGGTCGTAAGTGCAAGGACCTTCCAGAAATGACTCTGACCAGCTAGCCACACCCACCTAGTCACATGACCTCCAAGCCATACCCACAAAATAAGCCACGCCCACAGAACCGGTAGTAAAAAAATTTAGAACCCACCCCTGGTCTAGTCTAATGAAAAGAAGGACCAGGGGAGACATGATAGCAGTCTTCCAATATCTGAGGGGCTGCCACAAAGAAGAGGGAGTCAAGCTATTCTCCAAAGCACCTGAAGGCAGGAGAAGAAGCAATGGGTGGAAACTAATCAAGTAGGGAAGCAACCTGGAATTAAGAAGCAACTTTTCCTAACAGCGAGGAGAATTAGCCAGTGGAACAGCTTGCCACCAGAAGTTGTGGGTGCTCCATCACTGGAGGCTTTTTTGGAAGAAACTGGACAGCCACTTGTCTGGAATGGCATAGGGTCTCCTGCTTGAGCAGGGGGTTGGACTAGAAGACCTCCAAGGCCCCTTCCAACTCTGTTTTTCTGTAACTTCTTTTTTCTGACCTGTTTGGCAAATACATCCCATAATAATCAGGTCAATTCAAACTCGATGGTTCCCTTCCCACTAAAACGCCCTTCTGACACAGCTTCAGCCAGGCACAGCTCAGACCAAAAGATTACAAAACTGGCTTAGCCTTGGCACAAGCTTTGTGCAATCAAATGCTCCATTTCTCTCATAAGGCTTATAAAAGATTTGCTCAACCAAACCAATTTTCCAAATCCAGTCAATCGGAATGGGGCTTCCCCCGAACAAGTAGCAAAGTCCAGCTGCAAATATATTTCCACGCAACTTCAGAGTGAATTTTCGGCTAAGCTACCAAGCTGACCAGAAAAACAGTTTGGGGTTTAGAAATGAAGTCCCAAAAGTGCTTTTTTTTTTTCAACTGGACAACTGGACTTTCTGGGTGTTTTTTTTTTCTTTGAAGACGTTTTGCTTCTCATCCAAGAAGCTTCTTCAGCTTCTGAAGATGGTGGGGGAATGGAAAGATTTGTACTCCCTACAGACAGCTGGTCATTTGCATTCTTTGAGAGAGTCGTTGAGGCCACTTGGAGTTTTAATCTGTTTTAATTTTTTTTTTCTCATAGAGAGACTTTGAAAAATTTCAATCAAATGTATAAATGATCTTAGGACTCAGTTGCTTTTTTAGGGAAAGGCTGCCGAGGCAAAATCTAGTGCCAGATTTGGTTATCATTGCCCAGCCAACATTTGTGGACCTCAACTCCCAGAATTCCCCAAGCCAGCCCTTGTGGAAATTCTGGGAATTGCAGTCCACGCATCTTAAAAGTTCTTGAAGTTGAGAAATACTGATCTAGAGAGAAGGAAATTGGTCCCACAATGTATTTTTTTTCCTGCCTTGAAATCGTGTTTTGATGTTTTTGGTGTTTTTTAGGCCCATAATTTTAGTCAGAAGACACACGCTTTCTCTCTACCGAGGGAAATCTCTCATGCTTCTCTGACTTCTGTTTCCTTCAAGATTTTTTTATTATTATTATTCCAGGCTGCGTTCGGCTCATCTGCTCTGCTCCGAGTGCTTTCCGCTGCTGCTGGTTCCAATTTAATGATTTTCATTTAATGGCATATTGTAATTGTCCTGTTTTTTAAGCATATTAAAAACTCTCGGTAAACAGGCAACGTTGGGAGGCCAACATGCCCTCCAAAGCAGGTTAGAAATCCATTAAATGGAATAATTGAAAAGATAATAATTGGGACGTGTGGAAAGTACCGGAGAAGTGCATGGCGTTCCACTCATTAGCCTCGGGAAAAGCTTTGATGAATTTTGGAGATTTTGAGTTTTATCTTCTCAAAGCCTGTCTAGAAAAAGTCAAACCCGGAGCGAGACTATCCAAGCCGTCGCTATAGATTGGAGTTACGTTTATTTATTTCGATTCTGCCTTTATTATTTTTACAGTAACTTAAGACTCTGCAACCCAACAAGGCAGACACAGACTTCAATGGATAATTAGAACTGCAGAAAAAACAATGGCTACAAACCTGCCTTCCATTGAGGACCTGTATACTGCACGAGTCAAAAAGAGGGCTGCAAAAATATCTATATAGACCCCTCACATTCTGGACATAAACTCTTTCAACTCCTACCCTCAAAACGACGCTATAGAGCACTGCACCCCAGAACAACTAGACACAAGGACAGTTTTTTCCCAAATACCATCACTCTGCTAAACAACGAATTCCCACAACACTGTCAAACTATTTACTAAGACTGTATTACTATTCTTCTTCTTTATTTTTGTTTTTGTTTGTTTTTATTAAATTTATATACCGCCCTACTCCCGAAGGACTCAGGGCAGTGAACAGGCACAAAATAAAATACATAGATACAAAAGTTAGAAACATAATTAAAACCAGATTAAATAATTTAGCCCGAGACAATTAAAAATCCCAATAATTTCGATTTAAAAGAATTTTAAAACGGGGGAGAAAATTAGGCCAGGCCGGCTTGCTGGAATAGGAGGGTCTTAAGAGCACGGTGGAAAGTGCGCAGATCCGGGATCCTCCGTATCTCCGGGGGGAGCTCGTTCCAGATAGTGGGTGCCCCCACAGAGAAGGCCCTCCCCCTGGGGGCCGCCAGTCGACATTGTTTGGCTGACGGCACCCGGAGGAGCCCCTCTCTATGAGAGCGTACCGGCCGGTGGGAGGCTGTTTGTGGTAGTAGGCGGTCCCGTAAATAAAATTCTCATCCTTCTTATTACCTATCTCCTCCCAGTTAGGACTATAACCTTGTTGCTTGTATCTTTACGATTTATATTGTTTTATTTGTTTCCTAGTATGATATGATTGCTGATTAGTAACCTATGATTAAGTATTGTATCTTATGATTCTTGATGTATTTTTTTTCCTTTTACGTACACTGAGAGCGTAAGCGCCAAAGACAAATTCCTTATGTGTCCAATCACACTTGGCCAATAAAGAATTCTATTCTATTCTATTCCAAATGTATCCAACACACTTTCTCCTCCATATTTCCTCCACAACAACAATCAACCAGTCAATCAGCCAGATTTTGTGCCTCAGGTGGAACTAGAACTCATAGTCACCTGGCGACTGGCCCAAAGTCCCCTAGCCAGCTTTCATGCCTATGGCAAGAACTAGAACTCACCATTTCCTAGTGATTGGCTCAAAGTCACCCAGCCAGCTTTCATGCCTAAGGCAGGACTAGAACTCACTGTTTCCTAATGATTGGCTCAAAGACACCCAGATGGCTTTCATGTCTAAGGCGAGACTAGAACTCATCATATCCTAGTGATTGGCTCTGTCATGGTAAATGTCTAACAGTACCATCTCCCTGGCCACCTGGTCCTGCAAGGGTTAACTGATCACATATCCCATAACCCCTGTAACCATTCCTTACCTCCTAGCCCCTCCTCCTGGGTATAATAGCTCCAACCACGAGGTTCCCCTTCAGATCCAGATGTATACCTGAAAGAGAAAGGTACAAGGTCAGTGACCTCCAGTACCACTAGGCCTAGGATCCCCCTAGGCCTGCAATAAAGATACAGATTAAAGGATTGAAATTTGTCTTTGAGTTATTGGGCTAGATCCAACATTCAACAGGCTCAAAGACACCCAGACAGCTTTCATGCCTAAGGCAGGACTAGAACTCACTGTATCCTAGTGATTGGCTCAAAGTCACCCAGTTGGCTTTCATGCCTAAGGCGGGACTAGAACTCACCATCTCCTAGTGATTGGCTCAAAGTCACCCAGATGGCTTTCATGTCTAGGGCGAGACTAGAACTCATCATATCCTAGTGATTGGCTCAAAGACACCCAGACAGCTTTCATGCCTAAGGCAGGACTAGAACTCACTGTATCCTAGTGATTGGCTCAAAGTCACCCAGTTGGCTTTCATGCCTAAGGCGGGACTAGAACTCACCATCTCCTAGTGATTGGCTCAAAGTCACCCAGATGGCTTTCATGTCTAGGTCGAGACTAGAACTCATCATATCCTAGTGATTGGCTCAAAGACACCCAGACAGCTTTCATGCCTAAGGCAGGACTAGAACTCACCATCTCCTAGTGATTGGCTCAAAGTCACCCAGATGGCTTTCATGTCTAAGGTGAGACTAGAACTCATCATATCCTAGTGATTGGCTCAAAGTCACCCAGACGGCTTTCATGCCTAAGGCGGGACTAGAACTCACTGTCACCTGGCGATTGGCCTAAAGCCATTCAGCTGGACTTTATGCCTAAAGTGGGACTAGCACTCACTGTCTTCTGATGAGGAATTTTCTGGAGTTGAAGTCCACAAGTCATAAAGTAGCCAAATTTGGTGACCCTTTAATGTATATCATTTCTGATAACCCTGAAAGCCCCTCCCTCCTAGGAATTAGCTACAGTAGTGGCCAAAATTGTGGAAACCTTTTGGGAAAAGTGTATTTTCTAAAACTAGCTAATAACGCCACTTTTTTTTTTTTTTTTTATGGAGTAGTACCATAACATTATATATCAGTGGAAAGATAATTTAATCAAGAATGTAATGCAATAACTTTTATGAAGGATTTGCTATTAGAATAGCTAGTACAGTATAAAGAAGAAAAGTGAAACACGTAGAAAAAACAATATACAAAAATGATCACCATAGAAAAAACGAGATATACAAAAAATTATCCCCATGTCAGTTAATACATAGTTGGGTAACCTTTAGCATGAATGATGGCCTTACAATGTCTTCCCGTGGAGTGAACCAAGTCTTTGAGTTCTGCAGCTGTTATAATGTGAAACCAAGATTGAATGATGGCTTCTATTAACTGGGTTTGATTGTTGGGTCGCTTCTGACTAACAAGTTTCTTTAGTCGGCTCCACAGATTTTCAATTGGGTTAAGAAGGTCTGGGCTATTCCCAGGCCATTCCAGCAGTGGAATACGATTATCTTGAAACTCCCCCCCAAAAAAGTGGGGTTATTAGCTGTTAAGGATATTGTTGTGTTACCAACCAGCAGAGTAAGTGCACAGAGAAACGGCACTGAGAGCAATGAATACAATACATACAAACTGGTTTAACAAAGCTTTTACTTTGTAGTGAAAAACAATTGCATAGTCTTTTAGTCAATCCAAGTCTTTAGCCGTTCAAATCAGTCCGAAGTTACAGATATCTTCTTACCAGACAAACAGCAGTAATTCACACTGGTAACAAATCACGATGATAGCAGATCCATCCACTTCTTCACACACGACAGTAACAGTTTCAACCAGCAAGTCAAGCAGCAAGTCAAGCAATGATGAGAGCAAGTCCAACAATGACTATAGCTCGGCTTCCTCCTTATATACAGTTTACACTAGTAATTATCCACTTAAGATAAGTGAAGTCAGCAGTGCAATGACTCAACAGTACAATTATGATAATTGCAGTCAGCATTCAGTCAGCAGTCATTAGTCATTACAATGACTCAGCAGTACAATTACTCAGCATTACATCTTAGAGTTAAAGAATACATTTAAAGTTATAGCACACATATATTGCCTGGACAACTTGTTAGATTTACACCATATCCTAACATTAGCCATCAAATCTCAAAAATACACTTTTCCCACAAGGTTTCCACAATTTTGGCCACTACTGTAGCTCTCTCTGGGCTTCTTCAGAAAGAGAAATACGTCATGGGCAAATTCATGGTCTCTTCCTCACATGTCATAAGAAAGGCAGGGAAAGGGCTAGAGAAATACAGGAAATGTAGGTAGTCCCCGACTTACGACCACAATTGGGCCCCAAATTTCTGTTGCTAAGTGGAGACAGTTGTTAAGTGAATTTTGCCCCATTTGTCAAGTCGCAAAGCATCCCCGGCCTGCTCTCAAGTTGTCATAAGCAAGGGGATGGGAAGCCGATGAAGCAGCACGGCAGCCAAAAACAGAAATACATTCCAGACATATCTCTCTCAAGGCTGTATCCCAGGGTTACCCACAGCAGCCAGAGGGGAGTGATCTCTACAGCCCGTGAAATTGCTCTGTTGGCGAATGTGATTGATGACACACCCTGGGGGGAGGGGGGAAACAGGGTCATGATGGGGCGTAAATTACATGGGATCAGAGTTGGCTTCACCTGGAACGTGCTGACATGAAGCTCCTAATAAATAACTGGATTTCTTTTTAAGCTTGGCTCGAGGCTCATGATTTAATTAGGGCATCCATTAGAACACTGACAACGACCTTTCCTACCACAGATGTTAAGTAAAACACTTCAATTGTTAAATTAATAACACGGTTGTTAAGTGAATCTGGCCTCCGCGTTGACTTTGCTTGTCGGAAGGTCGCAAAAGGGAATCACACGACCCCGGGATACTGCGATCGTCCTAAATGTGAGTCAGTTCCTAAGGGTCCGAATTTTGATCGGGGTTGTTTCAAAGGTCATAACTGTGGAAAACGGTCGTAAGTCGCTTTTTTCAGTGACGTCATAACTTTGAACGGTCACTAAATGAACCGTTGTAAGTCGAGAACTACCTGTAGGCTTCTGAAGGGAGGTGTGCAAAGCTGGAAGTTTTGCAGAAACAGCTGGCTTCGTTCTAACTCAGGACACACTATGAGAGCCAGTTTGGTCTAGTGGTTAAGGCACCAGGCTAAAAAATGGAAAACCATGAGTTCAAATCCCACCTTAGGCATGAAAGCTGTTTGGTTGATTTTGGACCAATCACCAGGAGACTGGGAGTTCTAGTCCTGCCTTAAACATGAAAGCTGGTTGGGTGACTTTGGGCCAATCACCAGGAGATGGTGAGTTCTAGTCCCGCCTTAGACATGAAAACCAGCTGGGTGACTTTGCACCAATCACCAGGAGAAGGTGAGTTCTAGTCCTGCCTTTGGAATGAAAGCTGGCTGGGTGACTTTGGGCCAGTCCCTCTCTTTCTCAGCCCAACCCACCTCACAGAGTTGTTGTTGTGGGAAACTAGGAGGAATGTGTATTAGGTATGTTCTTCATCTTGCACTACTTATAAAAAAAATCTAATGAATCAATAAACGAACAAATGATTTATTATTATTATTATTATTATTATTATTATTATTAGGTTAATCTTTAGTGAGATTCACAGCCTTTGAGGCTGGTTAATAGCTCAGCAGCTCGAGTCCTAACCAAGGACCTAGGAACTGTTAAGGTATCGTCGGAGGATGTAAGCTGTTCCGAGTAAGGTGGTTTTTTGTAGAGTCAAAATGTTCAAGTCCGGCAAATTTAGAATTTCTAAATAGCGGGGTAGCCCTTTGGGTATTGCTCCGAGGGCTCCAATTACAATCGGGACAACACACGATTTCTTTTTCCACAGTCGCTCAACTTCAATTTGTAAGTCCCGGTACTTTGTGATTTTTTCTTGCTGCTTATCTTCAATTCGTGCATCACCAGGTATTGCAATGTCAATGAACCATATTTTTTTCTTTTCAACTATTGTTATGTCAGGTGTGTTGTGGACCAAGTGCCTGTCAGTCTGAATCCTAAAGTCCCACAAGATCTTGAGTTTCTCATTCTCTAAAACTTTCTCAACTTGATGTTCCCAGTGGTTTTTGCTGTACTCAAATCCAAACTTCTGGCACAATTTCCAGTGAATGATTTTAGCAACACGGTCATGGCGTTGTAGGTAGTCAGTTTGTGAAATTTTGCTGCACCCACTGATCAGGTGGTCGACTGTCTCATCTTTCTCATTGCAGAGGCGGCATTTGCTGTTGGTGGTAACATGTTGAATTTTTGCCTTCATGCAGTTTGTGGCTAGGGCTTGTTCTTGAGCTGCCAAAATAAAGCTTTCTGTTTCTTTTTTCAGTACTCCTGATCTTAACCAGTTCCAAGTTAGTTTCTGGTCAGCTTTGCCTTCAATACTTTTCAAGTATTGGCCATGCAGAGCTTTGTGTTTCCAATTTTCAGCTCGCTGCTCAATTACTTCTTTCTTATATTCTGCTTTTGTTTTAGTTGTCTTTAAAAGGCCTCCTTTATTTACTTCCTTAATCATTGGTTCTTCACTTTTCTGGATGTAACCATTCAAGCTGCATTTTTCTTCTTCCACAGTCTGCTTTACTTGTAGGAGTCCTCGACCACCCTCTGCTCTTGGTAAATATAATCGGTCAACATTATTATTAATTATAAAACATTATTATTATTATTATTATTATTATTATTATTATTATTATTATTATTATTATTATTATTATTATTATTATTATTATTATTAATTGAATTTGTATACCGCCCTATTCCCGAAGGACTCAGGGCAGTGAACAGCCAAAAGATAAAATACATATAATACAAATATTAAAAAACCATTAAAATACAATTAAATAAATTGGCCCAGAGAACAAAATTTAAAACATTTACAAGACAAATTTAAAATTTAAAAAATTTAAAAACTGTTTAAAAGAGAGGTTAGGCCAGGCCGGCCTGCTGGAATAGGAATGTTTTGAGGGCACGGCGGAAAGCGCGCAGATCCGGGATCCTCCGTATCTCCGGGGGGAGCTCGTTCCAGATGGCGGGTGCCCCCACAGAGAAGGCTCTTTCCCCCTGGGGGCCGCCAGTCGACACTGTTTGACCGACGGCACCCTAAAGAAGCCCCTCTCTATGGGAGCGTACTGGTCAGTGAGAGGCTACTGGTGGCAGAAGACGGTCTCTTTAAAAAAAAGACCAAGAGCTTTTCACAATCAGATCATAACGCAAGACATGAATTGATTGATTGATTGATTGAGTGATTGAGTGATTGATTGATTGATTGATTGACCTGACTGACTGACTGACTGACTGACTGACTGACTGACTGACTGACTGACAGGTCATAAGGTATTAGAACCGGAGCAACTGAAAATACAATAACTAAGATATAGAATAATAGTCTAAATAAATTTCAAGAAGGCAGTTTTGAATTGATCTTGAGATTTAAAAAAAAAAAAACCTTCCAAACAAGAGCAATTTAGCACTTAAGTAAACAGAGCCAATTTACTCTGCCAAACCAAGCTCAAAGAAAGCGTAAACTGCCCCAAGCCAGAGAGGGCTGGACTACGTGACCTCAAGAGGTCCCGTTCACCTCTTAAGATTCGGTGACTTTAGACCCCGGAATTGACGCCCGCCACCTCTGACAAATTACGGTCTGCATCCGAGCAATTTTACCTCCCTCTTCTCCACCCCCAACCCCCCCCCCCCACTCAGCTGCCCCACCTCTCCCTGTTTTTAAATGCGTAATTACCAACCTGCCCCATTAACATATTTTGACGCTCTGCCTTTGAAATAAACGTTCAGGTGAAGATTTGATTGCCTCCCAAGAGAGCATCCACGGAAAGAGGGGGCAGAAGAGGTGACTTCGAGGAGGCTGGAAATTCTTGACACCCAGGGTCAAGGCGGCTGGCAGGATTCGAACAGGAACATGGCGCCGAACTGACCTCCTTGACACTCACGGAAATCCTGAAGTGCAATTATCTTGTTGTGTGTGCTCGTGCACACATACTTTTCGGTTAAAAAAATGGGGGGGGGACTCCCCGCCCTCTCCATGAATATTTTAGGAGATAAATCTATCTGGTATTATTGTCACCACACTATAAAATAGATGTTGAGGCTCTAGAATGCTCTCTACATGGGGCTCCCCTTGAGGAGCACCCGGAGGCTCCAACTGGCGCAGAGTGCGGCCGCGCGGGTGGTAATGGGAGCGACATGGCGCTCCCATGTAACACCTCTCCTGCGCGAGCTGCACTGGCTCCCGGTGGTCTTCCGGGTGCGCTTCAAGGTTTTGGTTACCACCTTTAGAGCGCTCCATGGCTTAGGACCTGGTTATCTACGGGACCGCCTGCTACCACCAATAGCCTCCCACCGGCCAGTACGCTCCCATAGAGAGGGACTCCTCCGGGTGCCGTCAGCCAAACAGTGTCGACTGGCGGCCCCTAGGGGGAGAGCCTTCTCTGTGGGGGCACCTACTGTCTGGAATGAGCTCCCCCCCGGAGATACGGAGGATCCCGGATCTGCGCACCTTCCGCCGCGCCCTTAAGACCTTTTTATTCCATCAGGCGGGCTTGGCCTAATCTCTTCCCCTTTTTTAAATATGTAAATTTTAATCTGTTCTTAAATTATTGGGGTGTTTTAATCTGTCTGGGCCAAAATGATTTAATTTGATTTTATCTGGTTTTTACATTTTTTGTATCTATGTATTTTATTGTTTGCCTGTTCACCGCCCTGAGTCCTTCGGGAGTAGGGCGGTATACAAATCAAATAAACTAAACATAAACTAAACTAGAAAGAGTGCAGAGAAGAGCAACAAAGATGATGAGGGGACTGGATGCTAAAATAGATAAAGAACGGTTGCAGGAACTGGGTAGTTTGATGAAAAGAAGGACCAGGGGAGACATGATAGCCGTCTTCCAATATCTCAGGGGTTGCCCCAAAGAAGAGGGAGTCAAGCTATTCTCTGAAGCACCTGAAGGCCAGACAAGGAATAATGGATGGAAACTGATCAAGAAGAGATTCAACCTAGAAATAAGGAGACATTTTCTGACAGTGAGAGCAATCAACCGATGGAACAGAAGACTGTGAGTTCTAGTCCAACCTTAGATATGAAAGCCAGTTGGGTGACTTTGGGCTAATCACCAGGAGAGGGTGAGTTCTAATCCTGCCCTAGGCATGAAAGCCGGCTGGATGACTTTGGGCCAATCACCAGGAGACTGTGAATGCTAGTCCTGCTTTAGGCATGAAAGTCAGCTGGAGAACTTCAGGGCAATCACCAGCCAACTTTCATGTCCAAGGCGAGATTAGAATTCACCGTCTCTAGACGGTGAGTTCTAATCCCACTTTAGGCATGAAAGCCAGCTGGATGACTTTGGGCCAATCACCAGGAGACTGTGAGTTCTAGTCCTGCCTTAAGTATGAAAACCCATTGGGTGACTTTGGGCCAATAATCAGGAGATGGTGAATTCTAGTCCCACCTTAAACATGAAAGTCGGCTGGGTGACTTTGAACCAATAGCCTCTCTCATCCCAGCCTACCTCACAGGGTTGTTGTTGTTGTGGGGAAAATAGGAAAAAGAATGAGTATTAGGTAAGTTTGCCACCTTCGGTAGTTTATAAAAACAATAATAAAGGCAAGATATTGATAAATAAATTGCAGGAAAGAGCCCTCATCTTATTCCAGAGCCTGCAAACTCCACTTGGTGTCAATTCTGAATTCTGATAGTCTTTTTGCTGAAGCTGCTCCATGCATTGATACTCAAGTCACTGCCTTGTCATAATTACATTTTAATCTTTGCAGCTCTCCAGATGGAGATGATTTACAACATCTGGCCAAGGTGGAGAGAGGCTGGCCGCTGTAGATTAGTGCCCTTCAAAGGCCCACGGACTGTCCTTTGCCAGAACACCGTCTTGACTATGGAATTTTATTTGTTAGAATTAAATGTTGACTTTTTTTATGGAGTGCAGGGTGGTGATTTTGAGAGATTTTGGGAGTGTCGTGCGAGTCCCTCATAAACCTCCTGGTACTAAGGAAGGATTAGAACCCAGATCTTTCCCTTCCTAGTCCAACCTCTTGCCTTTGGTCCTGATTGGTTCTTTGGGTGTGAGGGAGAGAAAATCAGCCAATGAGATTCCTTGACTGAGGAGGGACTACAACCCAGTTCTCCAAGTTCCTGGTACAGCCCCTTCCCCGCTACACCTGATTGGCTTTTGGGTTGAGTGGGAGGGAGTGGTCCAAAGTCCATTGGTGGGCTTCCATGACTGAACAGGATTAGAACTCGCTGCTTCACTGACTTTTAGAAACGGATAGAGTGATATAGCTAATCCTCGGGTTATGACGGCAATTGTGACCGGGAACTCTGTCACTAAGCAACACAGTCGTACAGTGTGACATGATGTGGCATGTCGCTTAATAATAGCAATTCTGGCAATTCTAGTTTATTTTTTATTTTATTTATTTATTTATTTTATTTTATATCCGATTTATATACCGCCCTTCTCCCTGAGGACTCAGGGTGGTGTACAGCCAAATAAAAACATAAACTACAAACATTAAAATACTATTAAAAGGATATATATATAAATTTGGCCCCGTAATTAAAAACAATAACAAACCAATTAAAAACATTTAAAAGAGTTAAGCCAGCCCGGCTTGCTGAAAAAAGAAGGTTTTAAGTTACCGTTGTGTAGCAAGAATCACATGGGTCATTAAGCGAGGACTTCATTTCCTGTCAGTTCCTGACAGTGAGAACAATTAATCCGTGGAACAACTTGCCACCAGAAGTTGTGAATGCTCCAACACTGGAAGTTTTTAAGAAGAGGTTGGATAACCATTTGTCTGAAGTGGTAGAGGGCAGGGATGGCTAACCTTTTTGCCGTCGCGTGCCAAAAGCGGGGGTCACACGGGGGGGGGGGTTCGTGTGCGCGTGCCCACACCCATGATGCAATGCCCCTTGTGTGTCGTGGAGGGAGGAGACGGGACGGACACCTCCTGCAGCACCCTACCGGCCGAAAAAGGGCCGCAGGAGAGGCTCACGCAACACCCCGCAGTCCATTTTTGGCCTCTACGGCCTCCTGCAGCACTCTGCCGGCTGAAAATGGGCCACGGGGGGGGGCAGCGCATGCGTGTCCCCCCCTGTGGCCCGTTTTGGCCGGCAGAGGCACCGCAAGCCGGTCCTTTTATTTTATTTTATTTTTTTATTGGATTTCTATACCGCCCTACTCCCGAAGGACTCAAGGCGGTGAACAGCCACAGATTAAAACACATAAATACAAAAATTTAAAATAGAATAAAAACGAATTAAATAATTTGGCTGAGACAAATTAAAATACCCCATAATTTAAAAACAAATTTACATTTACATTTAAAAAGGGGAAAAGATTTAGGCCAGGCCAGCTTGATGAAATAAAAAAGTCTTAAGCGCGCGACGGAAGGTGTGCGGATCCGGGATCCTCCGTATCTCCGGGGGGAGCTCGTTCCAGATCGTAGGTGCCTCCACAGAGAAGGCTCTCCCCCTAGGGGCCGCCAGTCGACATTGTTTGGCTGACGGCACCCGGAGGAGCCCCTCTCTATGGGAGCGTACCGGCCGGTGGGATATTTTGATATTTCTAGGCCGGCCAGCCCCGTGGGCCAGATCTAAGCACCCCCACGGGCCTTGTGTTTGAACCCCTGTACTAAGGGCTTTTTAGAGCGGCATTAGTACCTCCCTTGATCTTGATTGTATCATGGAGGAAGCTAGGCTCACCCAACTGGAGTGAGGATGAAGCTATCTCAGAGGCTGGGCCAGGGGTTCAAGAACTGTCATCAATCCCCCCCCTCCCCTCCGCCTTTCCTACCTGAAATTCTCAAAATATCCCAAACACATAATTTGTCACTTGTCCTTTGGAGGCGGGTTTCTTTTGGGGTTTTTTTTTTACCTTTTTCGGGGAAAATGACAGCCTGGGAGATTGCAGGCTCACCGTTCCGCCCGTCCACTCTTTCTTTCCTTTCCCCCAATTCTCTCTGCTCAGCCCCCCACCCCCACCCCAGCGGCTGTTATCTCGGCGTGAAACCCAGAATTGAAGGCACGATTGACCCAGTAATTGTCTAAATCAACGTGGCTCTAATTTAGTGGAATATGGTTTGAGCTGCTAAAACGCGTCTCCCACCGAGATGGAGATGGAGGTAGCACCGGGGTTTCTGGAGGCCGGGAACATTTGCTTAAACGGCGGCGTCTGGCTGGAAGATGCCGGAAAGGCTGAGACGTACCATGGGGAGAGCTTAACCCTCTGAGAGAGAGAGAGAGAGAGAGAGGGAGAGAGAGAAACTGGGTCACTGAGGAAGCGAAGCCACAAACCAGGATTGCGGGGGGGGGGAGGGGAGAAGTAAACTATTTGGCAAGGAGGAAGGAGCCATGATAGGGGTCCAGTGGTGGGATGCCCCTGGTTCGGACCGGTTCGCAAGAACCGGTAGTAAAACCGGCGGGAGACTCCACCCACTAACCTGAATGACATCCTAGATCAGTGATGGCTAACCTTTTTGCCGTCACATGCCAAAAGCGGGGAGAGCGAGGGGGTCGTGGGTGCATGTGCCCACATCCATAATTCAATGCGCCCCGCCCTCCCGCGCATGTGCACGTGACCCCCTCCCATGTTCCCCCGCTTTTGGCACGCGATGGCATGGTGGGCCCGGTAGGCCCGTTTTTCCCCCTCCCCAGGCTCCAGAGGCTTTCTAGGAGCCTGGGGAGGGCAAAAACAGCCTTCCCTATCCCCCCGGAGGCCAGAAACAGCCAGTTTCCCAACTTGTGGTGGGACCGGAAGGCCTGAAAATAAGTTGGCTGGTGCGCGCTGGAGCTGAGCTAGGGCAACACTTGCGTGCCCACCAATATGGCTCCGCGTGCCACCTGTGGCACCCGTGCCAAAAGTTTGCCATCACGGTTCTAGGTGATCTGTGCATGCGCAGAAGCGTGCACACACTGCAAACCAGTAGTAAAGGTATGTAGAACCCACCCCTGTAGGGGTCTTCCAACACCTGAAGGGCTGCCACAGAATACAGGTAGTCCTCAACTTAGGACCGCAACTGAGCCCAAAATTTATGTTGCTAAGTGAGAAAACTTAGACTTAGAATAACTTTATTGTCGCTTTGAATGTACACTGATGATTAGGGGAATGGAGGCTAAAACATATGAAGAGCAATTGCTGGAAATGGGTATGTCTGGTTTAATGAAAAGAAGGACTAGGGGAGACATGATAGCAATGTTCCAATATCTCAGGGGCTGCCACAAAGAAGAGGGAGTCAACCTATTCTCCAAATACCCTACCCTCCCCTGAGGGTAGAACAAGAAGCAACGGGTGGAAACTAATCAAGGAGAGAAGCAACCTAGAAGTAAGAAGAAAAATTTCCTGACAGTGAGAACAATTAACCAGTGGAACAACCTGCTGCTAGAAGTTGTAAACGCTCCAACACTGGAAGTTTTTAAGAAGAGGTTGGATAACCATTTGTCTGAAATCGTATATTTTCTGCTTGAACGGGAGGGTTGGACTAGAAGACCTCCGAGGTCCCTTCCAACTCTGTTATTCTGTTAAAACAACTACTACAGGGACAAACAGAGCATCAAAGATGATAAGGCATCTGGAGGCTGAAACATATGATGAACCATTGAGCCTCAATGGTTTGAGGGAACTGGGTATGTCTTATCTAAAGTACAGATAGCTGTCTTCCAATATTTGCGTGCTGCCACAAAGAAGAGGGGGTCAAGCTATTCTCCAAAGCCCCAGAAGGCAGGACAAGAAGGAATGGGTGGAAAACAATCCAGCAGAGAAGCAACCTAGAACTAAGGAGTAACTTCCTAGCAGTGAAGACAATTAACCAGTGGAACAACTTGCCTCCAGAAGTTGTGGCTGCTCCATCACTGGCTAGCTAGCCATTTGTCCGGAATGATATAGTCTCCTGATGGGGCAGGAGGATTTTTTTTAAAATTTGATTTATATGCCGCCCTTCTCCGGAGACTCAGGGCGGCATACAATGCGTTAAGCAATAGCCTTCATACTTTTGTATATTTTTACAAAGTCAGCTTATTGCCCCCACAAACTGGGTCCTCAATTTACTCACCTTAGAAAGGATGGAAGGCTGAGCCAACCTTGAGCCTGGCGAGATTCGAACTTACTTTAATTGCAGACAGCTGGTGTTAAATTACAGTGCTTAGTCTGTTGAGCTATCCAGGCTCCTAGGATAGACTAGAACTCCAGGATGGACTAAAAGACTGTCAAGGTCCCTTCCTTTATTATTCTATGTTCTAAGGCAGAAGTGGAGAATGATGGGCCCCTTGATGATTTATGGACTTCAGCCAGGGGTGAAATCCAGCAGGTTCTGACAGGTTCTGGAGAACCGGTAGCAGAAATTTTGAGCAGTTCGGAGAACCGGTAGTGGAAATTTTGAATAGTTCAGAGACCCGGCAAATACCACCTCTGGCTGGCCCCAGAGTGAGGTGGGAATGGAGATTTTGCAATATCCTTCCCCTGCCCTGCCCACCGAGCCACGTCCACCAATCTACACCACACCACACCACACCCACCAAGCCACGCCCACAGAACCGGTAGTAACAAAATTTGGATTTCCCCACCGGCTTCAGCTTCCAGAATTCCAGCTCAGGAATTCTGGGAGTTGAAGTTTACAAGTCATCAAAGGGCCATAGTTCGTTCCCCACCGCTGTTGTAAGACAATCAAAACTACAAAAACACTAGAAAACTGGACGCTGTCACTGGTGGAACAAGGAAGGAGTTTACCTAGACAAGAAATTATTGCAGACCAACAATCAGTGGTGGGATTCAGCCGGTTCGGGTTGGTTTGGGCGAACCAGTAGTTAAATTGCTGGCTGGCCTCACCCCTCCCAGCCCCGCCCCTTCCAGGAGTTCCCACATGCCCTATTTTCAATCCCAGGAGGCTTCAGGGAAACCTCCTAGACCCAAAACGGGGCATGTGGGGAGGTGGCACGTCCTCCCCCCCATGGCCCGTATTTGCTCCCAGGGCAGGGGTGGGTTCTAAAATTTTTTACTACCAGTTCTGTGGGTATCGCTTATTTTGTGGGTGTGGCTTGGTGGGAGGTAATGTGACTGGGTGGGTGTGGCTAACTTTTTTTTTTTTTACTTTTAAAAGCATTTTTTCTACAACCTTAAGAGATTGCAGAAAAAAATGCTTCTAGAAGCCTCTGACGATCAGGCAACTCAGCTGGGATCGTCAGAGGCTTTTAAAGGCATTTTTTTTTCTACAACCTCTTCAGCCAAAGAGATTGCAGAAAAAAATGCTTTTAAAAGCCTCTGACGATCCCAGCTGAGCCACGTGATCATCAGAGGCTTTTTTTTTTTTTTTTTACTTTTAAAAGCATTTTTTCGGCCGAAGAGGTTGTAGAAAAATGCTTTTAAAAGTAAAAAAAAAAAGAAGAAGAAGCCTCTGATGAGGAGGGGGGGTAAGCAAGCAGCGACCAGGCCGGGGACCGGTTCGGGGACATGGACAGCCAGTGTTATTACCAGTTCTCCAAACTACTACAAATTTTTACTACCAGTTCTTGAGAACCGGTGCGAACCAGGAGCAACCCACCACTGTCCCAGGGGGGTGCAGGAGGCAAAGTGCTGCCTGTCACACACCCCTGGCCATGCCCACCATGGCCACACCCACCCAGCCGGTCATTAAGGCAGAGATTAAATTATTTGAATCCCACCACTGCCAACAATCCTGTTGCTCACCAGGTCACAAATAATTGGAAGTGACAATACATAATGAGCTGGGACTTACTTCAGGGTTAGCATAAACGGGATGATTCTATACATAGAGGGAGGATCAATTAATTGCCATTTTATAGGCAATTAATTTTCATCAATAGTCATTCACTCAATGCAAATTCATCTAATTACGGCCTTTTTTGTGATTCTGATCTCTGGCTTGCACTTATGGGAAAATAGATAGCGGCATATAAAAATAGTTCATATATAGATAATGTTTGAGAGGAAAAAGATACCTTTAGAATTGAATTCAGTGTGAGTTGACAGCTGTTGTTGACGGCGAGAGAGCTTCTGCTGTACAGGTAGTCCTTGATTTACGAGCGTTCATTTAGTGTCCATTCAAAGCTACTGAAAAAGGTGACTCAGGGGTGGGTTCTAAATTTTTTTACTACCTGTTCTGTGGGCGTGGCTTATTTTGTGGGTGTGGCTTGGAGGTCATGTGACTAGGTGGGCATGGCTAGCTGGTCAGAGTCATTTCTAGAAGGTCCTCGCACTTACGACCAGTCCTCACACTTACGACCCGACTCATTTGTTTGCTTTTAACACTGATCAGCTGTAGGAGGGCCCTTTGAAGCCCCACGGCAAGAGTTTAAACAGTTTTTTTTCCCTCTAGCCATCAGCTGGGACTCAGGAGGCAGCAATAGATTGGGGGTGGGACCAAATAAAAGGTAAGAATAACGTGGGTGGGGGGGGTGGGAGGGCGGGGGGGAGAACCGGTTCGGTGATGTCATATCGTCACCGCTACCGGCTCGGCCGAACCGGACCGAACCGGGAGGAACCCACCACTGAGGTGACTGAGGTCCAGTTCTTGCACTTACGACCGTTCCAGCATCCCCACTTTGATCAGGTGATCAAAATATGGGTGATTGACAACTGGCATATATTTATGTTTTGATTTTAACTTTGTTTGTTTGTTTTAACTAAGAGGTAAATCTAAACCGCCCTGAGTTAGATGGGCGGCCAATCAATTTTATATAGATAAATAAATAAATGATGGTTGCAGCATCCTGAGGTAACCACGACCGCCATTTGCAATTTTCCGACAAGCAAAGACAATAGGGGAAGCTGGATTCACTTAACATCCGGGTGATTCACTTAACAATTGTGGTGGTTTGCTTAACGAATGGTCACAAAATGGGGGTCCCTTTGCTTAGCAACAGAAATTCCGGTCCCAATTGTGGTCGTATGTCGAGGAACAAACACTGATTGAAATGTGAGGCCCAAGAAAAACAATTCAAAGCATACACGTAGTTCTCGACTTACAACAGCTCATTTAGTGACTTTCGAAGTTACAACAGCAACGAAAAAAAGTGACTTATGACAGTTTTTCAGAGTTATAACCATTGCAGCATCCTTGTGGTCATGTGAACAAAATTCAGATGCTTGGCAACTGGTTCATAGTTACGACCATCTCTGTGTCCTGAGGTCACGTGATCCCCTTTTGCGATGGAGAAGCCAGATTCACTTAACAACGTGCGACTGACTTAGCCAGTGCAGTGATTTCCCTTAATAACGGTGGCAGGAAAAAGCGCAAACTGGGGCAAAACTCACTTAGCAACCAAAACGTTGGGCTCCGTTGTGGTCGTAAGTCGAGGACTTTCTGAAAGACCAAATTGTCCTCAGAATTTCCATTTGTAGGTGAAATTTAGAAGGCAGAAAACCACCTCTCTTCCAGAGAAGGGGGAAGAGAGAGCGAACTGGAGGTAATGAGGAACACGTTTCTATGGTTATTAAGCCCCCATCTGTTGTCTCCTTCGTGAGGCAATGTGGTTTTCGTGTTTCCCACCGTGGCAAAAGCTGTTTTCACTTCAGAGGAATGGCACATGCCGTAACAGAGAACAGCACCAGCAGCCAGAGATCAAGCGATGTAGAGAAAATTCGTTAGCAACGGTTTTCCTTTTCTCTCTCTCTCTTTTTTTTTTAAAGGCTTATGTAATTGCTGCTCCCTCTCTCTCCCTTCCCCTCCCCTCCCCTCCCAGGTATATTTTAAGCTTTTCTTTCTATTTTCTTGAGAAAATGAAATATAGCCAGCCCAATCAAAGGGTGGGGCGATACAGGATGACATTTCATAAATATAGATGATAGATGATGATAGATTAGATAGATAGATAGATAGATAGATAGATAGATAGATAGATAGAGAGAGAGAGAGAGAGAGAGAGAGAGAGAGAGAGAGAGAGAGAGAGAGAGAGAAGATACAGTAGATAGATGTAGATAGATAGAAAGATAGATGATAGAGCGAGAGAGAAAGAGAGAGAGAGATGATAGAGAGAGAGGATATAGATAGACAGAAAGATAAATGATAGATAGATGATAGATAGATAGATAGATAGATAGATAGATAGATAGAAAGATAGATGATATATATAGATAGATTAGATAGATAGATAGATAGATAGATAGATAGATAGATAGATAGATAGATAGATAGATAGATAGATAATATAGATAGATAGATAGATAGATAGATAGATAGATAGATAGATAGATAGATAGATAGATGAGAGAGAGAAGATACAGTAGATAGATGTAGATAGATAGAAAGATAGATGAGAGAGAGAGAGAGAGAAAAAGAGAGAGAGAGATGATAGAGAGAGAGAAGATATAGATAGACAGAAAGATAAATGATAGATAGATAGATAGATAGATAGATAGATAGATAGATAGATAGATAGATAGATGATATAGATAGAAAGATAGATAAGAGATAGATAGATAGATGATAGATAGATAGATAGATAGATAGATAGATAGATAGATAGATAGATGATAGATAGATAGATAGATAGATGATATAGATAGAAAGATAGATAGATGATATAGATAGATAGATGATAGAGAGAGAGAAGACATAATTCGGAATACTCTTTATGCATTGGAAATTAAAGAGAGCAAAAATACAGTTCAATGTTACAATACTGAAAAAAGTGACTTATAGCAATAGCACTTAGACTTATATACCGCTTCACAGTGCTTTTACAGCTCTCTCTAAGTGGTTTACAGAGTCAGCCTATGTCCCCCAGCAATCTGGGTCTTCATTTTACCAACCTTGGAAAGACGGAAGGCTGAGTCAACCTTGAGCCTGGTGAAAGTTGAACTGCCAAATTTCTGGCAGCCGGCAGTCAGCAGAAGTAGCCTGCAGTACTGCTCTCTAACCACAGCACCACCGTGGCTCAGACCTATGACCAGTGTTCACACTTATGACCATTACAGCATCCTCGTGGTCATGTGATCAAAATTCAGACGCTTGGCATCCGACTCATACTTATGACAGTTGCAGCATCCCGGGATCATGTGATCTCCCTTTGCAAGCCAGCAAAGTCAATGGGGGAAACCAGATTCATTTAACAACAATTTGACTAATTTAACAACTACAGTGATTCCCTTAACGACTGTGGCAAGAAAGGTCGTAAAATGGATCAAACTGATTTAACAAATGTCTCGCTTAGCAACAGAAATTTTGGGCTCCATTTTCAAGGACTACTTGTATCTGTAAACGGGTTGTCTATCCTACGAGCAGGAACTTTCCAAGGTTTTGCAATATTTGTATCTGCAATAAACTAAGCTGTCAGTCCTCATAGTTTTCAAGAAAACTGTGTGAGGTTTTAGCATTTATTTCACGTCTTGTTATTTTTTAGTTTTGATAATCACATCAAAATTGATCCTGTTTTTATTGGGTATATTACCAGAAAAATATAGCAAAGAAGATACATATTTGATTATTCATATAATAACAGCGGTGAGAATTGTATTTGCACCAAAGTTGGAAGACAGAAAAAAATCCCATCAGAAGGAGAGGTAATAAAGAAGATTTTAGAATGTGCAGAAATGAATAGGTTAACACTGAGAATAAAAGAGAAAGAGGAATCGGTGTATTTCAAGACATGGGGACGATTTTATGTATGGTTAGAAAAGAAATATGAATAAAAGATTATAGAGAAATAAATTAGGTAAGGTATGAGTAAATGAGAGAGAAGACAAAAAAGAAATAGAAGCCCAGAAGACACCTGTGTAAATGGAAAAGGGGAAAGGGGGGGGGGAGAAAGAAAATGTTATTGTATAAATGTACATTTATGATGATACGTGTGAACTTAGTAAAATGAAAAAGTAATTGAAAAGTAAGTAAAAAATCAGGATTGCTCGAATACCAACTTGGAAAATATTAAATTGAAAATGAATACAACAATAGCGAGAGAATGGAGAGGGATAGAGGAGAGAAGAGAGGAAGAAGAGAGAGGGAAAGAAGAAAGAGACGGGAAACAAGAGTAGAAGAGAAGGTTAGAAGGGAGGAAGAAGGGAGGTGTGGGAGAAAGGAAGGGGAAGTAGAGAAGGAGAAGGAGAGGAAAGAAGAAAATAGAAGAGTAGATGGAAGAAGGGAGGGAAAGGAAAGGGAGGAGAGGGAGAAGAAGGATTGTTGTAAAACAAAGGAGATGAAATGGTAGAAGAGCAACCCCGAATATAATTAAATTGTTTAGGATGAAGATTGTATTAGTATGAAAGTTAAAAGTAAATATGTTTGTTAAATAAGAAATTGTACATTTAAGATATGTTTATGACGGGGAAAAAAAATAAAAAACTTTTTTAAAAAAAAAAAAAACTAAATTGATCCTAAAGGACTCTGGGTCATCTTTATTTTATTTATCTGTTTTTAACTTTTTATATTTCCTTGACTTATGACTAAAATTGAGCCCAAAATTTCTAATTGCTAAGGGAGACATTTATGAAGGGAGTTTTGTCTCGTTTTACTATCTTTTTTGCCACAGTTGTTAAGTGAATCACCGCAGTTGTTAAGTTAGTAACATGGTTGTTAAGTGAATCTGGCTTCCCCGTACACTTTGCTTGTCAGGAAAGTCACAAAGGGTGATCACATGACCCCAGGACATTGCAACCGTCATACATATGAATCATTCGCCAAGCATCTGCATTTTGATCCCGTGACTATGGGGATGCTGCAGTGGTAGGATTCAGCTGGTTCGCACCGGTTCATCCAAACCGATTGCGCAGTTCAGCAAACCAGCCGATCCCACAACTGGCTGGCCCCGCCCCTTGCCCTGCCCCTCTCAGTCCCTCATTGCCTGGCGTGAGAAGGTAAGGGTGATGGTGGGGGAAGGAGACTCGCTCCGGGTGGGGCTTGAAATCTCCACCATAGAGGGCAGTACAAGAAGTGGTACAAGAAGTAGCGCAGCCATCGGTGGCCAGAGCAAGGTAATGCTGCTGTTGCGGCAAGGTGGGGCGGTGCAGGCGATGGCCGGAGCTTTAGTGCGGGAGTGAAACACCCCTGCATTTGCCTTTGCATAGCATTCCTCATTCCCTTGTGGAATGAGCTGGTGGCGGCCATTTTGGACCAGCGGGCAGGCCATGAGGTGGTGGTGGCCATTTTGGGCCAGCAGGCAGACCATGAAGCCACAGTGGCCATTTTGGGCCAGCGGGCATGCCATGAGGCGGCGGCCAGCCTGTGTCTTGGGGCGTCTCCCCGAGTGACTGAGGCATGCGTGCCCAGCTGCACCAACAAAGGCCAGAAGTAGCCACCCGCCATTTTCTGCTGCAAAAATCTTTTAAAAACTCCTGACTGTCAGGCAGCAAAAGACCCAGCAAGAGATGAGGCACCGGAGAATCAGACCCAGCTGCTTCTCTCCGGCACAGTGCTTCCTGGATCCGGTTTACAGCTCCGAGCCCAAAGTGGCGGGAGGCGAGGGCTGCCTTGAGCGCAAATGTACCGCGATGAAGACAGAATGCTATTGCTACACAAAGGGAAGTAAAGGGGCACTTCGATCCGGCATTAAGGCTCCGGCCATCGCTACCGCCGCTTCGGCTGCCTGCGCCGCCCTATCTTGCTGTGAGTTATGTCGATGAATTTGATTGGGGTTGGGATTGTTTGTATCCTTGGGTACTCTGACACAAATTCAGTTTGACACAGTTTGAAGCTGAAGGGGGGAAAGCCGAAGAGGATAGAGCCTTCAGCCAAAACAACATAGCTAGCTGATGAATCAAGCACATTCCAACAGCTGGCTGGCCGGAGGAGGAGGAGAGAAGTCACCAAGCAACCAGCTCCCATCTTGGTTGGACAATGTGACAATTTGTTTTGGAAAATTGAGAAACTGATACTTATATTGGGGTGAAAAGCCCAGGAACTTCAGTACTGGCTTTCCATCAGTTAGTGCCAAGATGGTATATCTAAATAAATTTGTTCTTTGAGGAATCGGAATGTTTCAGAGTTCAATTTGTGATGGATGCATTACTTGGAACCTGATAGTCGAGTTGGCCATGCCCATTCAGTCACATGACACACACCCCAGTCACGCCCACCCCGTTGGTCATTAGGAAGAACAGGTCGTTAAATTACTTGAATCCCACCACTGGGATGCTGCAACAGTCATAAGTGTGAAAAATGGTCATAAGTCATTTTTTTTCAGTGCTGCTGTAACATCAAAGAGTCACTAAATGAACTGTTGTAAGTCGAGGACTACCTGCATTTTCTGTTATGGATTTGCTGGATTGCATTGTTTTTACTGCTATGTTGGCTGTTTGCTATTCGTCTTGGTGCAGAAGGGAGCAATATGCCATTTGGAATCGGCTTCAAGTAATTTATAGGCCGTGAGACAGAAGTAATCTATAAGCTTCTAAAACTCTTTGTTGTTGTGACCTTTAACTGGGCGAAACGCTGCATCATAGGCCAACCGTTTTTGATCCAAGGGATCACAAATGGGCTAGCTTACAGAAGGTGCCCCAAATCCATGACCCCTGACTCCTAAAGGAATAAAATGAGGGGAAGTTGTGGCTACTTCAGTGCTGTTGTATTGTTGCTGTGGTCATGTGATCTTCATTTTCAATGTTCCATGACAGTTTCCCAGTCAATCTTGCAATCCCTCACTTTCTCTCCCACCAGGCAGCAGCCACTTAATGCCTGCTGGAAAGGGGAAGGGAATGGGGAAGGGGAAGGGGAAGGGAAGAAAGGGGAAGGGGAAGAGGAAGAAGAAGAAGGGGAAAGGGAAGGGGAACGAAGGGGAGAGTCGGAGAGGGGAGAAAAGAAGGGGAGGAAGGAGAGAGGAGGGGGAGGGGAGGGGAGGAGAAGGAAGGAAAATTTCCAATGCTTCTTGCCAGATTCTCACAAAGAAACTCAATGGGGAAGCCAGCAGGTAGTCAGAAATCTCTCCTGCTCCTACTGTTCATTTGGCCACCTGTGGTCATTCTGTTTCTTTATAAGGAAATATCTCTGAAACGATGATGCACCAGGACACCGATGTCAATAAACAAACAAAAAAGGCAATAATTAGGGAAATCAAAACAAGACCAACAAAGGGAAAGAAAAACAACATAGGAATAAAACCCAGAATAAAATAAAATCCCTCCCCTCCCCTTCCTCCTTCCCTCCCTCCCTCCCTTCATTCCTTCCTTCCTTCCTCCCTGCCTTCTTTCCTCCCTTCCTTCTTTCCTCCCTTCCTTCCTCCTACCCTACCCTCCCTTCCTTCTTCCCTCCTCCCTTCCTTTCTCCTCCCCTCCCCCTTCTTTCCTCCCGCCCTCTCCCTCCCTCCCTGCTTCCTTCCTTCCTTCCTCCCTCCCTCCCTTTCTCCTCCCCTCCCCCTTTCCCTCCCTCCTTCTGTTTCTTTTCCCATACCCTCCCCTCTCCCTCTTCCCCTCCTCTTCCTTTCTTCCTCCCTCCCTTTCTCCTCCCTTCCCCCTTTCCCTCCCTCCCTCTGTTTCTTTTCCTATACCCTCCCTCCCTCTCCCTCTTCCCCTCCTCTTCCTTCCTTCCTTCCTCCCTCCCTCCCTCCCTTTGTTCTCCCCTTTTCTCCCTCCCTCCCTCCATATTTTGGTTTACTCTGGGCTCTGTTGCTTCTATTTTCCCTTCTTTCTATTTTCTCCTCTTTGGTCTATACCCATTAAAAGCAGCGAATAAAACAGCACATGCCCCATTGTGCCTCTCAACGTATCCTCTGGCAACCTTCCCCTTGACTGCAGCTTTTGAACGACAAAAAGAGGATCCCAGCAAACGTGGATTTGAATCTGTGAATTAAATGCCCGTTTGTGAGTCATTACACCAATATCCTCCAGTGTCCTTAGGCTGGTATGTTTTGCTCCACCTGGAGACGCCAGTTGCCAAGCCAGCAAATTCCTGCCAAACAAAATATGCACCATCCAGTGATAAGTGGCATTAGAGAGAGAGAGAGAGAGAGAGAGAGAAAGCAAAATCCATTCATAGGAACAGAGAAGAAAAACAGGAATATCTCGAAGCAAAAGTAGTCAGTAGATGAGAGAGACTATTATTCCATTCTTCTTGGTCTCTCAGGCAAGTGTTCCAGAATAAAAAGAGAATTTCAAAGCTTCAAAGAGATTTTGCATTCAGGAATCCTCTCCCACGAAAGGGCTGGAGGCTGCTATCTCACTTCTGAAAATTTCACCCTCTAACCCAGGTTATCTCAGCCTGAGCAATTTAAAAATCTGTGGTTTTCAACTCCCAGAGTTCCCATGCCAGCACAATTCATTCATTCATTTGTTCGTTCATTTGTTCATTCATTCATTCATTCATTCATTCATTCATTCATTCATTCATTCATTCATTCATTCATAGTAAGCTTCTACATTTAGGCAAGGAAAACAAAATGCACAGGTATAGTATATGTGGTACCTGGCTCAATAGCAGTAACTGTGAGAGGGATTTTGGAGTCCTGGTGGACGATCACTTAAACATGAGCCAGCCGTGTGCAAAAGCTGCCAAAAAAGCCAACACAGTTCTAGGCTGCATCAACAGAGGGATAGAATTAAGATCACGCAAAGTGTTAAGACCACTTTATAAGGCCTTGGTAAGGCCACACTTGGAATTCGGCATCCAGTTTTGGTCGCCACGATATAAAAATGATGTGGAGACTCTAGAAAGAGTGCAGAGAAGAGCAACAAAGATGATTAGGGGACTGGAGGCTAAAATCTATAAAGATCGGCTGCTGGAATTGGGTATGTCTAGTTTGATGAAAAGGAGGACTAGGGGAGACATGATAGGAGTCTTCCAATATCTCAGGGACTGCCCCAAAGAAGAGGGAGCCAAGCTATTCTCCAAAACACCTGAAGGCAGGAGAAGAAGCAATGAATGGGAATTAATCAAGGAGAGAAGCAACCTAGAACTAAGGAGAAATTTCCTGACAGTGAGAGCAATTAACCAGTGGAACTACTTGCCTCCAGAAGTTGTGAATGCTCTAACACTGGAAGTTTTTAAGAAGAGATTGGACAGCCATTTGTCTGAAGTGGTGTAGGGTTTCCTGCCTAAGCAGGGGGTTGGACTAGAAGACCTCCAAGGTCCTTTCCGACTCTGTTATTCTATTCTATTCCATTCCATTCTATTCTATTCTATTCTATTCTATTCTATTCTATTCTATTCTATTCTATTCTTCTATTCATTCAATCATTTACAAGTAGCTCTCAACTTACAAGCATTTGTTTAGGGACTGATTGAAGAAAAAGCAGCGCTGAAAAAAATGATTTATGACCATTTTTCACACTTACGTCCATTGCACCATCCCCGGGATCGCAAGATTTACCTTCGGATGCTTGACAACTGACTCGCATTTATGACGGTTGCAGTGTCCAGGAGCCACGTGATCAAAATCCGGGTGCTTGACAGCTGACTGGAGAATTTTGGGAGTGGGAGTCCGCATGTCTTCAAGTTGCCAAGGTTCAGAAATACTATCCTAAACTGGGCAGGCAGTCCTCAACTTACAACAGTTCACTTAGCGACCGTTCAAAGTTACACCGTCACTGAAAAAAGTGACTTATGACCATTTTTCACACTTACGTCCGTTGCACCACCCCCGGGGGTCACAAGATTTACATTCGGATGCTTGGCTCATATTTATGATGGTTGCAGTGTCCCAGGGTCATGTGATCCCCTTTTGCAACCTTCTGACAAGCAAAGCCAATGGGGGAACCGGATTCACTTAATGACTGTGTTACTAACTTAACGACTGCATTGATTCACTTAACAACTGCAGTAAGAAATGTCATAAAATGGGGCAAAACTCACTTAACAACTGTTTCACTTAGCAGCAGACATTTTGGGCTCAGTTGTGGTTGTAAATCGAGGACTACGTGTGTTCCAGTTGTGAGAATAATCTCAAATTATTTTATTTTATCTTACCTCATTTTATTTAACACAGTAAGGAGGCTTTTACTCCAGCCACAATTTAACAAAGGCCCTCATCAGCTTATGTAGAATGGGTAATACAGTTAAAACATCGACAGTTACAATAGAAAACTCCTCAGTTGTAAACAAAAGAAAGGGACAATAGACAATGTCAAAGCAAAACTGGAACAATGCTACAATAGAAAGTCAAAAATAAAGAGGGGGGAAGGATCTCTGCAATAGCTGTTTTCAACGTTTTTGAAAAATCAAGATTGGTTGACATTGTTAACTGCCCAAGATAGATGGATAGATGGACAGACGGATGGATGGATGGAGGGATGGATGGATGGATGGATGGATGGATGGATGGATGGATGGATGGATGGATGGATGGAGGAATGGATGGATAGATGGATGGATAGATGAATAGATGGAAAGACGGATGGATGGAGGAATGGATGGATGGATGGATGGATGGATGGATGGATGGATGGAGGAATGGATGGATAGATGGATGGATAGATGAATAGATGGACAGACGGATGGATGGATGGAGGAATGGATGGATGGATGGATGAATAGATGGTTTGATGATGATGATAATAGAGAGAGAGAGAGATGATTGATAGATACAATGGTGAAATCCAAATCTTTTTACTACCAGTTCTGTGGGCGTAGTGTGGCTTGGTGTGGCTTGGTGGGCATGGCTTGGTGGGCATGGCAGGGGAAGGATACTGCAAAATCTCCATTCCCACCCCACTCTAGGGGAAGGTTACTGTAAAATCTCCATTCCTACCCCACTCTGGGGCCAGCCAGAGGTGGCATTTACCGGTTCTCCGAACTACTCAAAATTTCCACTACCGGTTCTCCAGAACCTGTCAGAACCTGCTGGATTTCATCCCTGGATGGATAGATAGATATGGATGGATGGATGGATGGATGGATGGATGGATAGATGGATGGATAGATGGATAGGTAAAGGTAAAGGTAAAAGTAAAGGTTCCCCTCGCACATATGTGCTAGTCGTTCCTGACTCTAGGGGGCGGTGCTCATCTCCGTTTCAAAGCCGAAGAGCCAGCGCTGTCTGAAGACGTCTCCATGGTAATGGGACCAGCATGACTCAATGCCAAAGGCGCAGGGAACGCTGTTACCTTCCCACCAAAGGTGGTCCCTATTTTTCTACTTGCATTTTTTACCTGCTTTAGAACTGCTAGGTTGGCAGAAGCTGGGACAAGTAACAGGAGCTCACCCCATTACGCAGCACTTTGGATTTGAACCAGGGGTGAAATGCTCCCGGTTCGGACGGGCTCGGGCGAGTAGGTAGCGATGGCGGCGGGCAGTTCGGAGAACCGGTAGCAAAAATCCCTGCCCCCACCCTCCATGTCCAGCTGAGCCGGGCGATCATCAGAGGCTTTTTTTTTCTTTTAAATGCCTCTGACGAGCCAAGCTCTGACGATCCCAGCCGAGTTGCCTGATCAGCAGAGGGTTTTTTAAAAACCTTCTGACGATCAGGCAACTCAGCTGGGATCATCAGAGCCTTTTGAAAGCATTTTTTACATGGTTTTTAAAAATGTGAAAAATGGTTTTAAAAGTAAAAAAAAAAAAATTGGCCACGCCTACCCAGTCACATTAAACCCCCCCCACTAAGCCACGCCCACAGAACCAGTAGTAATAAATTTTAGATTTCACCACTGATTTGAGCTATCTATTTGATGATAGATAGATAGATAGATAGATAGATAGATAGATAGATAGATAGATAGATAGATAGATAGATAGTAGGTAGATAGATAGATAGATAGATAGATAGATAGATAGATAGATAGAAGAGAGGCGGGGGAGAGAGATTTAATCAATGAAATGACTTGCTTCCAGAAGTTGTGGGTACTCTTAACACTGGAGGTTTTTAAGAAGAGATTAGATGGCTATTTGTCTGAAATGGCTTAGAATTTCCTGCTTGAGCCAAGGGGATGGGCTACAAGCTAATAGGAGAGGAGGAAGTGGATATAAATAAGTGGGTAGATGGATGGATGATAGATGGAAAAGAGAGAGAGAGGGAGGTAGGGAGGGAGACACAGACAGAGGCACCGGAATAATATTCTGCTACTATCCCTTTTCTTTTCTTTTCTTTTTTTAAAGTCCTGGTTATTCAAATTCACTTTATCTTCACCTGAGTAATTTGACTCTATCTTCGTGAACACATCAACAGAAAATATTGTTTTGCTGTCTGTCATCTTCCCCATAACATCTCAATAAGCAGAGTTGGGATGCCCTTTAGCCCAAACAACAAGCTGATTATTTGTTCTTGGTTTCATTCTCTTTTATTTATTCTGTATATACCTTTCACAGTTCTGTGTTATACGATCCATTTTTACTCCTGGCTATTGGCAATCGTGCAGTTATTTGAAGGGGTCCAAGACTGTTAATCAATTCATCAATCAATCGGTCACTGTGTTTATTTTACTTTCCATTCCTTTCCATCTCAAAAGCATGGCTTGGATGGCTGATCACAATTAAAAACACCACAAACAACAGCATAGTAATAAATACATAATTGGCAGATGAGATCAAATCTTTCCTGGGGTCTGCTAGCCATTCCAACTCTTAACCGTAGACTTAGAGACTTAGCCATACAGGTGGTCCTTGATTTATGACCATTTTTTAAGTGACCATTCAAAGTTACAACATCACTCAAAAAATTACTTATGATGGTTTCCATGTTTATGACAGTTGCATTTATTATTGTTATTTATCTTTCATCTATCTATAATCTATTATCTATATCCATCATCTATCTATCTATCATCTATTTATCTATCATCTATCTTTTTCATCTAGCTCTCTATAATCTATTATCACTCTATCATTTCTATCATCTATCTCTTTCATCTATCTATAATCTATTATCTATATCCATCATCCATCTATCTATCTATCTATCTATCTATCTATCTATCTATCTATCTATCATCTATCTATCATCTATTTATCATCTATCTTTTTCATCTAGCTATCTATAATCTATTATCACTCTATCATTTCTATCATCTATCTCTTTTATCTATCTATAATCTATTATCTATACCCATCATCTATCTATCTATCTATCTATCTATCTATCTATCTATCTATCTATCATCTATCTATCTATCTATCTATCTATCATCTATCATCTATCTATCACCTATTTATCATCTATCTTTTTCATCTAGCTATCTATAATCTATTATCATTCTATCATTTCTATCATCTATCTCTTTCATCTATCTATAATCTATTAATCTATATCCATCATCTCTCTCTCTCTCTCTCTCTCTCTCTCTCTCTCTCTCTCTCTCTCTCTCTCCCTACCTACCTACCTACCTACCTACCCATCCATCTTATCATCTATCTAACAGCACTGATGATATTACCTTGTATGGATAATGAAATCTCCTCCTCCTCTTCACAAATCACACCACCTTCTAGCACTGATGATGTTCCCTAGCTGGGTCATGAAAAGTCTGCAAGAAAACAACCAAGTTCAGAGAGCACCAAAGACCGTTCAGTTCAATCCTGAGCTACAAATATTCTCCTTTAAGGAAAAGATCTGCTCGGATGAGTCCATCATATGGGGCTGAATTCTCCATTTTCCCGAAGTCTTTGTTTAGAAAGCTACGAATGCCAGCTTTGAGCTTCTTTAGAAGCGACAATAATTTAGGACAAGGGTCGGCAACCTTAAACACTCAAAGAGCCATTTGGACCTGTTTTCTAAAGAAAAGAAAACACCGGGAGCCACAAAACCTTTCCCATGCCTGACTATTTCCTAAGCAGTCACAAAACTAGCATATATCGTTGAATTAAACATTATGTTTTCTTCTGAAACTTTTCTTTTCTTGGATTTATCCATGGTTGGCCTACTGGGGGTCGAAAAACTCAATAAATCATGTGCTGGAGCGTATCACACATTGGCAGTCGTGACTCATATTTTGAGCGACAGGGAGCCGCAGCAGAGGGATGAAAGAGCCACATGCGGCTCCAGAGCTGCAGGTTGCTGACCCCTGCTTTAGGAGAAAACATTGGATATTAGTTACACCAGAGATGCTTGAGTTTAAACGAAGAAACCAAGACATGCTGGACTCTCTGAGATGTCATTTCCATTAAACCAGTGACGGTATTCGCCGGTAGTGGCGACCTGCGGGTGGGGTGACCCCGCCCACCCGCCCTGGCGCTATGCTATATCCTATTTAGCCACCTTTTCTAAGCTGCGCACCTACATGCAAGCTGCACACGCGAGCAAAGCACATGCACGGAAGGCTGCATGCATGCACAGAAGGTACATGCGAGCAAAGCGAGCGTGCCCACGCGTGCACTCACATTTTTGGCGCAGGGCGAACCAGTGGTAAAATTGTGTGACACCCACCTCTGCATAAAACGAAGATGAAACCATCTATTAAGAAGAGCGATGTCAATTCAATCAGCCCTCTGTGGGGGCTCCTACGATCTGGAACGAGCTCCCCCCGGAGATACGGAGGATCCCGGATCTGCGCACCTTCCGTCGCGCGCTTAAGACTTTCTTATTCCATCAAGCTGGCCTGGCCTAAATCTTCTCCCCTTTTTAAATGTAAATTTTAATTTGTTTTTAAATTGTGGGGTATTTTAAATTTGTCTCAGCCAAATTATTTAATTCGTTTTTAACTTATTTTAAATTTTTGTATTTATGTGTTTTATCTTGTGGCTGTTCACCGCCCTGAGTCCTTCGGGAGAAGGGCGGTATAGAAATTTAATAAAATAAATAAATAAATGAATAACGCCATGGACTTTTCTCCTCTCGTTACTGAGGGGATCATCAGCGCTGCCTCAGATGTCTTTATTGCTGTGCAACAGTAACTGGAAACTCAGAAAAACGTATTTTTCTGGTGTCCATGGAGACCAAACATTTATGAAAAAGATCACTCTCGGCAACGGCTCCCTAATCTCCTGGAAGAAAGGAAGGAGAGAAGTTTCAAAGGCGGAGGGCTCTTTGGGAAGGCGCCCCAAGAATGACAGAATAACGGAAGGGACCTTGGAGGTCTATGAAGTTCAGTGGTGAACCATCAACCTTTCGGATCTCAGGGACCACTAAATTCATAATATTAAATCCCGCGGACCACTAATACGATCTGCCTAATGACTGCCTGGGTGGGCGTGGCTAGGTGGTCATGTGACTGGGTGGGCGTGGCCAACTCAGTGTCATTCACGTCGAGAGGCGCCTCACCAGCCTCTACTCACCTCTCCCCTCCCAGCCCCTCCTCGCCTCCCCGTCCAGGCTCCTTAGGACCCCAACAGGAAGCAGTTGTTGGAGCTAAGCAGCCACCATGAGAAAGAGTTGGCAAAACAGCTCAGTTCAAATTGGATCTGACCGAGAAGGAGGCTCAGCAGAAGCACCTCACTAAGGACTAGGAGCATAGGCTTTCCAAGCAGAGGGAAGACCTGTGGGAGTGCAAGGCCAGGTACCGGCGCCTGGAGGCTCAGCGGGCTGAGATGGTCAGCCAGTTCCAGGCCATGATGCAGTCCCACTGGAACGAGGCCCTCCGGCTCTTCGCCACCAGTGGCTCTTCCCTCCAGCCTTCGCCCAAAGCCCCACACCAGGAGGCTGAAGCAGACCCCAAGTCAGAATTTCTGTCCCCTTCCAACCCACACAAAAAGACCTCGAAGGGGGAGACTCTCTGCAGCAACACAAACATTCATTGCACGTATCTGTCCCAGGGGCCGTAGTTTGAGGACCCCTGATTTAGTGCAATATTAAAAATGCAAATAATTTTTCTGCGGACCGCCAAAATTTTCTCATGGACCACCAGTGGTCCACGGACCACCAGTTGGTGACCGCTGGTATAGGTGGTACCTGGCTCAATAACAGTAACTGTGAGAGGGATCGAGTCCTACTGGACAACCATTTAAATATGAGCCAGCCGTGTGCAGCAGCTGCCAAAAAAGCCAACACAGTTCTAGGCTGCATCAACAGAGGGATAGAATCAAGATCACGCGAAGTTTTAAGACCACTTTATAAGGCCTTGGTAAGGCCACACTTGGAATACTGTATGCAGTTTTGGTAGCTACGATGTAAAAAAGATGTTGAGACTCTGGAAAGAGTGCAGAGAAGAGCAACAAAGATGATTAGGGGACTGGAGGCTGGAACATATGAATAATAATTGCAGGAATTGTCTAAGTTAATGAAAGGAAGGCACAGGAGTGACATGAGAGCAATGTTTCAATATCTGAGAGATTGTCACAAAGAACAGAGGATCAGCCTATTCTCCAAAGCACTTGAAGGCAGGGCAAGAAGCAATGGATGGAAACTAATCAAGGAGAGAAGCAACCTGGAATTAAGGAGAAACTTCCTGACAGCGAGGACAATTAATCGGTGGAACCACTTGTCTCCAGAAATTGCGAATGCTCCAACACGGTGGAACACAATGCTCCAAGTTTTTAAGAAGAGATTGGACAACCATTTGTCTGAAATGGGATAGGGTTTCCTGCCCTAAGCAGGGGGTTGGACTAGATGACCTCCAAGATCCCTCCCAATTCCGTTTATTCTATTCTATTCTAGTTTGATCTTCTAGTCCAACCCCTTGCTCAAGCAGGAAACCCTATACTATTTCGGACAAATGGTTGTCCAATCTCTTTGTTGTGTCTCTGTTGCCTTAGCCTGGGTTATCGACAGATGCAGACTCTGAGAGTGAGGGAGAGGAGTTGGTAAGGCCTCCCTCTCCAGGACCCTCCTCTCTGGCAATGCCTCCGGAGGACACCGAAGGCCAAGAGATAGGCCCAGAGCCAAGCACGTCCCCACAGCCACAGGTGGACAGCGACGAAATAGATAAGTGCTGGTTGGATCCTCGTCAGAGGCGCAGGGAGAAGCGTGTGCAACAGAGGGGAAGGCGTGCCAGAGATTAGCTGAGTCACTGGACTACGCCCCACAGGGTATAAATGTGGGTGTGGTGGCCGGTTCAGTTTGTGACGAGCAAAAACTAGAAATAATCCATGACCTCTGCGTTACTGGACTTCTGCCTGTCTTGTCGGACTGCATTTGGACTAATCCTTGTATTGTTGAAACCTTGCCTGCTTTATCGGAATGCTTGCAGTCTAATCTTTGTTTTGTGTGAGTAAAGTCTGAATTAGCAGCTAGCCACTGGGTTGCTGCCAGCTTTATCTTCAAAGATTTTGTCGTGTGGCTTATTAACTCTGGGCCGTCTGTGGGGGTGCGTGTGTGGGACCGGGACAGAACACTCTTCTTGGTTTCTTAAAAATTCATTTTTTGAAGGGATGCGTGAAGGTAGGAATGCAGAGCCATTTCTCCGAGGTTGAACATGAGATGGACAAGCTTGTTAGACTCCCGCACAATCTTAGGGCTTGAGAACATGGAATAATAGGGTGAAAGAGACCCTGGAAGTCTTCTAATCCAACCCCCTGCTCAGACAGGAGATTCTAGTCTATACCATACTGTAAAAATGGCTGTCCAATCTCTTCTTGAAAACCTCCAGAGATTGAGTACCTACTACCTCTGAAGGCAAGTCTGTTCTGTCCCCAACCACACGCACACACACCAACAGACGTTCAAGAGTTAAAGACCAAACCAGCCAGCAAAATCCTTTTCCTTATGATAACGGAACTTGGCAACAACCTAGTGGCTGCCTGCCAAGAGTTTATTATTTACGAAGAGGAGAGATAACTTCTCCCCACTCCTGGTACATCAAAAGAAACAGCTCAATAATTACGGACTCAATCAAGTCCAGAGATAATCCAGCAAAGTCTATAGCAAAAAGTCCGGCAATGCAGAATGGTGTGGAAGCTTTCAGCTTTGTTCGTCACAAGGTTTGACTGGCCACCACGCTCCCTTTCATATCCTGTGGGGTGTGGTCCAGTGACTCAACCTAATCTCGGGCACGCCTTTTCTTCTGTTGCACGCGCTTATCTCTGCGATGCTGGCGTGGATCCAGCTAAGACTCATTACCCTCATCACTGTCCATCTGTGGCTGCGTGGACATGCTTGGCCCTGGCCCTATCTCTTGCCCTTCGGCGGACACCGGAGGCATTGCCAGAGAGGAGGGTCCTGGAGAGGGAGGCCTTGCCAACTCCTCTCCTTCACTCTTGGAGTCCTCTCCTGACGATAACACAGGCTCAGGTAACAGAACCACAACAAAGTCGTTCCATTGATTTAATTGTTCTCACTCTCAGCACTTTGGAACCATGCTTATTTTATTTATTTATCTATTTATTTACCAAAAATTTATATGCCGCCCTTCTCCCTAAGGACTCAGGGCAGGCGAACACAAGTTAAAAACATACAATAATCAAAAGTCAAGTGATTAAAACCCAGATTAAAACAACAACCATCAAAATAAAAATAATATTTAGATGGGATTGCTTGTGCCTCAACGTATGGGAGCCAGCTACTGCGGCTTACAGCAATGATTCTTGGCTTACCGTGATGTGCAATATCAGTAAACTGCAATTTAACCACCTTGGGAGTCATCATCCTGGCTAGTCATCATCCTGGCTAGAGCCTTGGTGGCGCAGCAGACTAAAGTGCTGTTAAGTAACACCAGCTGCCTGCAATTACTGCAAGTTCAAATCTCACCAGGCTCAAGGTTGACTCAGCCTTCCATCCTTTTGAGGTAGGTAAAATGAGGACCCGGATTGTGGGGGCAATAAGCTGACTTTGTATAAAAAAAAAGAACACCGCTTAGGGGGGGCCGAAAGCCCTACTAAGCAGGTATATACAAAAGTATGAAGGCTATTGCTTAACGCATTGTAAGCTGCCCGGAGAAAGGGTGGCATATAAATCGAACCAATAAATAAATAAATAAATAAATAGGTTGATGTCAACGTTGCCCCATCAATGTTGGTAGTGGTGTGATTATTCTCCTTAGTTGTTCCACGATGAAGGTATTGTTTCCTGCTTGATTGTTTGTCTGGTGTCAATCCCTGCTTATTTATGTGTTGGTTGCAGGGAGTGCACAAGGAACAAACCTCACACTCCCTCGCACTGATGATGTTACCTAGACAGGTAATGAAATGTCTACAAGCAAACAACCGCGCTCAGAGAGCACCCAAGGACTCCACAATCAAAGCCGAGTCCCTATGTTGTGTGAATGCAACCTAAGTCATTCCTTTATGGTGCCATGTCTCATGTAAAGCCAGGAAAGTTAATTAAGTCAACCAACCAGAGTTATTTTCCATGGATCCGTATATGATTCTAATGCCACCCATTTAGAATACTATATCGACGTGTCTACTCATGAGTAAGTTTCAAAGGGACTAAGATAACTACGAAACAAGATTAGTTGTGCTAATTTCTGGTACAGGTAATCCTCAGCCTTTGACAATTGAGCCCAAAATTTCCATCGCTAAGCAAGACAGTTGTTAAGTGAGTTTCGCCCCCATTTTACAACCTTTCTTGCCACAATTGTTAAGACAATGACTGCCATTGTTATGTTAGTGACACGGTTGTTAAGTGAACCTGGCTTCCCCGTTGACTTTGCTTGTCAGAAGGTCGCAAAACAGGATCGCCTGACTCCAGGAACACTACAACCGTCATACATACATGCCAGTTGCCAAGCATTTGAATTTTGACCACATGACCATGAGAATGCTGCAACGATTGTGTGAGAACTGGGCATGTGCGTGCAGGAAGTGTGTGTGTTCTGCTAAGGCTGGGTCAGAACAAGCAGTGGGTTGGACTAGAAGACCTCTAAGGTCCCTTCCAACTCTGTTATTCTGTATTCTATACGCAAACAGCAAGTTTATCTCTATTAAATATCTGCACCTAATCTAGAAAGCATTAGATTGTTGTTCTGCCCCAGCTACGGACCCCAAAGAACACAGCACACACAAAGTTTGTACAAAACTTAATTTACTAAAATAACTCAGTCTTTTTCAAAACAAAGGCTGTTAATAAACTTTCTTAACAGCCTACAAGAAACCAAAGATAAAGTAATCACAATCTTACGAAGGTTGGCAGAAAGCCCAGAAGCAATTTTGCAGAGAATCCAGACGCGAAGGAGAATGAACTAAAGTTGTTCCCTACAAATTGCTTCAGTCGGCATTCCTCCTTAAATAGGCTAAGGGAGTGCCCAATTAGCCCCAAGCCTTACTCTCGAGGAGACCTCCTCCTGAGGAGCCACTCCTGCCTTTTGGCAGCTCTGCGCACCCGTGCATCAAGAAGAGGCTCCTCCTCTTCATCCTTTTCACTTAAAGGAGCTTCTGGAGGTTCTGAAGGCCCTGGCTGAATCCCTGCCTTTGGCATCACATCTTCTCCAGCCTCCTCATTGTCTGACTCGAGTCCCAGTTGGGTCAGCCTCAACACCACACCAGCCTCCTCACTGTCAGAATCAGCTACAATCCGCACAGGCCGCTGACGGGCCACAACAGAACTGGTAGTAACATCATCCGAAACCCACTGCTTCTCCAAGCAGATACTAAGAAGAAATGCAGATTTGGTAATCCATTCAAGACAGGATATTTTGAACAAAGGCAGAATTAGGTAGAATGGTAGGATCAGCCCTCGCTCAAGATCCAAACCAGGAAAGCCATCAGAAAGACACAATAGGAATGGCCCGACACTCTTTCAGGACACAAGCCTCCGAATTACATCAACTCAGAGAGTCCAGGCTTCAATCAAACTTAATTCAGACAACCTAAAAAGTTAGCCATGACCCCTGCATGGCCCCACAGGAGTCTGGCAGCAACCAATAGAATACATGCCCTTGCCACAGGAACAGGAAGCTCAAGGACAAGGCCCAAGAGAGGTATAAATAAATACCTCTCTCTCTCTCAACTCCATGTGTTCAGCTCAGAAGTGGGTTTCACATATTGTTGCCACTGGTTCGCCGCGCACATGCGCCCGGCATTTTGCACGCTTGTTACGTGTGCGTGCACCTTCCATGCATGCACCCAGCCTTCCACGCATGCACCCAGCCTCAAAAACATGGCTAAATACGATGGCATTACGTCTGGCCATGTGGGTGGGCCCACCTGCAGTCGTCGCTACCGATTCACCCAAATTGGTCCGAACCGGCTGAATACCATGTCTGATTCAGCTGCCCAGGACCTCAAACCCATGCGGTCTTGTTCATCAATAAACCATCTTTCCAATCAGCCTCCATGTTTCCAGTGTCTTTCTCCCGGCTTGGAACTAAACCAGATGGATATTTCTTCCAACACCCCTCAAACCCATTTGTTCCAAAAAAAAATAGAAATAAAATCTCTTTTGAGGGAAAAACGACTCTTGATGGCTTCATGGAAATATTCATATAGACTTTTTGGGGGTGGGGGAGGGACAGAAGAAAAATAGAAGTGCTTTATCGGTGCCTTCTCCCAGATATTTTGATCTCCTGTCTTTTCCTTACCTTGTGGTCTTCCTTCTAATGGCGACCCAGATCTGACCAGTAGTGGTGCCTCAAAAACATTTCTTTTGTCTTCTGAAGCAGTTTGAGATCCTGGAGCTGTGCATAAGGCAAATCATTCACAGTTAGTCCTTGG